>NW_007187547.1:246379-287479 GCF_000164805.1 Carlito syrichta
CCCGCTGCTGCCCCCTAGCGCGCGGCCACCTCTGCCACGCCCTTGGCCCCGCCCCTACCCCGAGTTTGGCACGCCTCCGGGGCGGGACCTGGGCGAAGCCCCGCCTCCTGCCCACGGGCCCGTGCTGGGCTCCGGGTGGTGCAGGGCTCCGGGCTAAGGGCGAGGAAGCGTGGGCGGCGGGTGCAGGCGAGTGCGCATGGCCGCTGCGCTCGAGGCGTTGAGAGTCCGTTGCGGAGACAAGTCAAGCCACCTAAAGTGTATTTTTCCTCTAAATAAGAGTGAGGGCCCTGAAGCCCTACTGTCTGGCCCTCCTGTTTAATGGCTGTGTGGCCTAGCAACTTCCTTAACTGCCCTGTGCCTCATTTTCCTCGACAGTGAAATGGGAAGAATGATGTTCTGTTCTCTGTAGGGTTTGGGGAAGGGTTGTAAAAGGTGATGCAAGCGTACTTAGCACGGTGTGTGTTTGAGTAGGAGCTCAGTAAATGTCAACTGACATTTTAATTATTGCTTTTACCCCTACTTCTAATGGTGCAATTCACTGAGTCTCTTGGAAATCATGAGTTCCCGGAATCCGTGTCAGCGGGTGGGAGATATTTAAGTCTCTGTTTTGTAGTATATTTAAAAATTACCAAAACAGTGATACAAAAATTGTAGTATATTTTAAATGTTTACAATTCACAAATGAAGGCTCTTAAAACAAACCAAAAAAAAAAAAGGCACGGAATTGTATTACAAGATTTCTACAAACCATTAGTACAATATGGCACAACAGGCCTGGTAGAGACACAGGTCTAAAACTGTAAAGTCTCAGTCCTCCTGGACCTCAGATTGTATGTAAGTCCTCATTTGACAGGAATGTCAAAGACCCGTGTTTGAGGCCCTCCAAATGGGCCTTTTTTCAGAATAATTTTTCAGTTTCTTTTTTGATAGATAATAGATGTATATATTTGGGAGTATACATGATATTTTGATACATTCATATGATGTGTAAAGATCAAATCTGGGTAATTGGGATATCTATCACTTTAAATACTTCGCTTTTTTTTGTTGTTGTTGTTGTTTTTGAGTTGGAGTCCCGCTCTGCTCTATCCAAATTGGAGTGCCTGTGGCCGCTCCCGGCCACCGCAGCCTCGACCTGCTGGGCTTCAGCGATCCTTCCGCCTCAGCCTTCCAAGTAGCCGGAATTACAGGCCTGTGCTACCATGCCCGGCAGATTTTTTGATTTATTGTAGAGATGAGGTCTCGCTGCCCAGGCGGGTCTCGAACCCACGGACTCAGGCAATCCACTCACCTCAGCCTCCCAAAGGTGCGGGATTACAGGCTGAGCCACCGAGCCCGGCTTTAAATACTTCTCTTAATGCTGGGAACATTCAAAATATTCTCTTCCAGCAATTTTGAAATATTTTGTAGTGAGAAACTGCCAGAGATGGGTGGATTAGCAGTAGTGGAAAGCTGCCAGGGGAGGCAGGGCACACCTCATCAACGAGGGTACCTGCATAATGTACATTTGTGTACCTAACCCTGAACGGTACCCCACATGTTTAAAATTAAAAATTAAAAAAAGAAATCTGGTATAGATTATTGTTAACTAGAGTAAGCTTACTGTGCCATCAAATACCAAAGTTTATTTCTTCAATCGAGCAATTAATCCATGTGGGCCTTTTATCACACATTACTCATCTCCGTCACAGATCCTAGCATTTTTCTCCCTCACAAATTAGCTATTTCTGCCCATGGCCTGTACCTCCAACATAGAGTTTCTCAACTCCAGCACTGTTTACATTTGATCAGATAATTCTTGTGATGGAGCTGTCCTGTGCATTGTAGGATATTTATAGCATCACTGTCCTCTACCCACTGGACGCCCGTAGCAAGTCCCCACTCCCCAGCCATGACAATAAAAAATATCTCCAAATGCTGCCAAATGTGCTCTAGAGACAGAATTGTCATTGGTTGAGAATCAGTGTCCTCACACGATTGCAACCACACAAGCTTTGGAGATACTCTTCTTTATTTTCACTGTGGAGATGTTGTGGGAAGACAAAGAGACTGTGACACCGAGGCTATCTTAGAAAGTAGAGGTTTATTAGCACTGGCACGACTCAGCTGGCTAATGCTCCAAGGCTGAGCAACCCGGAGAAAGAGGAGAGGGATTTTATACATTAGTTTAGGTAAGGGAGGGGAGTTGGGTTGTATGGGTCTACATTTTTCTTTGGAATTTGCAAGGTTGTATTTAGCAAAACCAGATTTTCAAAGAACAAATTGTCTCCAGGGTATACATGACAAGCAGGGGTTGTAAACCGATAACTTCACAAAGAGAGGAGGTGGGGGTAAGGTTGTGAATGAATTACTATCTTGCATTTCCAGGAAAGCAACCTTTGGCTATTTGGTTTTCTCACATCCCATGTCTAGCAGGTCTGGAGCTTGCTGGGTTGATTTTTAAAAGGAATAATTTTAACTGTTTTCAGCCCCTCTCTGCCACAGAGAGGTCACTGAAGTGAGCCCTAGTTATAAGGGAGGAAGTTGACATTTCCCTTAGCATGTTCCTCTGCTTCCTAGACACTCTCCACATGAGATTCCTGGGACTCCTATTGGTTTACAATGCAACTTCCTGAACCCCTTTCCAGGCTTCTGTGACCAAATAAGCAATTTTTTACTGCTCCACTTATACCCAATCTTGCTCCCCAAAGGAATGGACAGAGTGGCTGTTGCCATCTCACATGGCAGTAAGTTGACATTGAGCAATACAGTAAAAGTCAAAATTTTAAAAACCACAGTATAAGGTAGGAAGTAGAGAATACTTCATTTCTTGTCTACAGGTTAAAAGAAAAAGACATCGTCATCGTTAGAAGAGAGAACTACCCCAGCAGTGTGGCCAGTATTTGCTAACACATTAGTAAAGCGCTTTTCTGACCCATTTTAGATGACAAAGAAAGGGGTACAGGGAAGCGGATGCTAAGGGTTGGGGTCCAGACTGCCCCAGTAGCCACAAATGGAATCTAGTCACAATTCTACCCTTGGCAGATTTACCCAATGATAAATCCATAAAGCCTTGTTTATACATGTCAGTTAAAACCTTAAGAACAGGAGTCGTTTCATGGTATTAATAACAGTTCTGGAGATTCTGACAGCAGTGACATTTTAGAGAAAGAAATGCCAGGACACATATCAGAGAGATGGACATTCGATATGGTGCACTGTTGGCAGTATTCAAGTGCTAATCATTCCATTGTTGTTTTCTTTCCACCCTATGCATTTTTTTCAGATGAGTTAGCATCTCTTCCTCAGCTCTGTCTAGTTTTTGACTGTTACTAACTCCCTCATCATTATGAGGTCCACACCAGAGTTATTTAAATACTTGAAACGAGGAACAATTAAGCCCTCTGCTGAAACATTAGTCTAGGGGGAGATATAGGGTTACTTCCTTCAGTAATACTGTCCGCTACACAGTCAGGTGAAGATTGTCTCTGTAGAGGCTTCCGGATGTAGTTGTAGTAAACAGAGGCTGTGCAGGCAGGCGCTGAGGAAGGACGAGGAGATGGATTTGAAATCTTGAAATGTGTGTTTGGAGGAGCTGACCTTGGAGCAGGGCATTGCCCAGTGTCTGGAAGATGTCAATAGCTCCCGCTGCAGCTTGGAGACCTTGGGGATGACCTGCACCCACTAGCATGCCTGGATGGTTCAAGAAGGCATGGTATGGGCTGGCATCTTTACTCAGTTTGTCCTCCTTTATCCTGATCATCGTTGCCCTGGCGGTGCCACACTGGCTGAGTGGGAAAATCCTTTGTCAGACTGGAGTGGATCTGGTGAATGCCACAGACCCAGAGCTGGTCAAATTCATCGGGGACATTTACTATGGGCTTTTCCGAGGGTGCAAGGTGCGGCAGTGCGGGCTTGGGGGCCGTCAGTCCCAATTCACGAGTGAGTATACTGGGGGCATGAAAGCTGATTTAGATGCTTATTTTTTGAATGTGTAAGGGTGCTTATGTCTCAACGTGGAATTTGACTGCTGTCTCAATCTCAGGCATAATGGCAAAGTCCACAGTGAGCCAAGGGTTCTGGTTCAGCACTGAAAAGAGACCCTTCCCTCCTTCCTTCTTTCCTTCCCTCCCTCCTTTCTTCTTTCCTTCCTTCCTTTCTTCCTTCCTCCTTCCCTCCTTCCTTTTCTCCTTCCCTCCCTCTCTCCTTCCTTCCCTCCTTTCTTTTTCCATAGAGGCATATAGAAATATTAGAAATAGGGATTTGCATATTTGCATAGTTTATTAACGGCAATCAAAATATCAGTACTTCCATGTGTCGGACATTCTACTAAGCACTTCGTAACACTTGTCTCTTTTAAGCCTTACAATAAATGTATTAAGAAGAAATTATTAATGTTTCCCTTTTGCGGAGGAGTGCACTCAGGCTTGGAGAGGTTACATAACTTCCCTAAGGTCACCTAGCCAGGAAACAGCAGAGCCAGACTCCAGACCCATGCCACAGGTCTGGAGTGTCACCCACAACAACATGCGGGTGTAGAATGCCTACAGAAATGAGCCTTCGGGAAGCATGATAACTACTTCCACATCTATTTATATAAAAGCTTCATAGTCCAAGAAAAAACAAAGGGGCACTGCACCTGGGATCTAGAATCAGACTACCAGGTTCAAAGCCTAACTTGGATGTTTACTGGAGGAGAGATCTCGGGTAAGGTATTTGACCGCTCTCTGAACGTGACCAGGCACGGACTTTGGCCGGCATTCATTGTTGCTTCAGAGCTGCTCAGGATGTAAACAGAGCAGTCTGCGCAGACTTCGCAGGTGAGGCAGGAATCCAAGCTGGGCTTAGGAAGGGTCTTCTGAGAAGGAAAAAACAAAAGAAGGTACTCTTCTGCAAGCCTTCAGAATCAGACAGTCAGATCACTGGTGGGAACAGTGTCCTAAACCACGATTAAACAACACCATGCCAATGCAAGGGAATAAGAAATTTTACTCATTTCTTGATTTCTGTATTTCAGAATTGTAGTCGTTTTTAGAAACCTGACCAGGGTAGGTATCTTACTAAATGTATAAAGATGGAAAGCTGGAACTACAGACAAATATAATACAAGCTATCATCATATATACATAAAGGAAAAATATATATTTGTTATGCATATTCAAGGAAAAACAGTCTGGGCATATTTATATCTACCCAGCAATTACATTGAACTCTGGCTATTGGAAAAATAGCTTCATGAAAAGCATAACATAAACGTCAAAACACACACCCATATAAACAAGAAATTTTTTAAAAAGAAATTGCTGTGGGAAAATAGAGAGACTGTGACACCAAGACTATTATACGAAGTGGCAGCTTTATTATGCTGGCGAGCTCAAGGGTTAAAGCATCCGAGTTGAGCCCCCCAGAACAGGAGAAGTGAGTTCTTATACTCTTGTTTAGGTAAGGGAGGGGGTCGTGTTGAGTGATTACATATTTCCTTTGGAATTTTACAAGGTCGTACTCAGCAAAATCAGATTTTTTTTAAAGAACAAATGGTTTCCAGGAAATGCAAAGTGTAGGATTGTAAACTGTTAACTTCAAAAGAGGGGTTTGGGATAAGTCTGCGAATTAGTTACTCTTTTACATTTCCATGAAATGGCCAGTCTCTGGCCATTTGGCTCTTCTTAAACAAAACTGGCCTGGTGCCTGGTGGGTCTTTAAAGCTTGCAGCTTGGCTTTCAAAAGGAAATACCTTTAACTGCTACCAACTCCCCCTTTCTGCCACAGGGTTAGTGGGAGAGAGACAATTTGTCATTCCAGGTGATTGCCATGGGGCCAACTACTGACCTCGAAGCAGTTACTTATGTGTTTCTGTGTTTATTCACTCAGTCATACAAGAAATATATTTGAGCATTTACCCCATTCTGCTATAAAATGTTAAAAGAGAGCTGTGACAACTCTGTGCAGTACTTAATTCTAAACCGTATCCCTTCACTGTAAAGGATGCCATTGGGACTGTAGGAACTAGGGGGAAACTTCCCTTTGCCCTCTGAATTTTCACTGAAAAATTAGCTGACAAAAGACAGATTAAGAAGAGAAATGACATACAACTTTATTAGCATGCAACGGGGAGAATCACAGAGTGATTGCTTGATAGTGCAATGGGGTACAGATACTTACATGCCCTTCAACTCAGAGGAAAGGGGAAATGGGAATGTGTGGATGATTTCAGGAGGGTGGCAAATGATTTTTTTAGGGGAACTCAGTGGGTTAGAAGAACATACAATGGCCTGAGATCAAGTTTGTTGGATTCGTAGAACAGATAATGGCTTATGACAAAAGTCTGCCCAGATGTGTTGACAGAGTTCACTTTCTTCCTGTGATATGAGCTAGTTAATCAAAACTCAGGGAAGGGACTGAAAGACGGTGGCGCACAGTGAGACTCAACACCCGTTAAGGCCAAGAGATTTAATGGATCGAACGCGGTGGCTACAGGACCTGAGGGTCAGGCTGTGGCGCTGAAGCAAGGACGCTCCAGCCTTTATGGGGGCTTAGGGCGAACTGTCAGTCGATTATTGGTCGGCTGGCAGAGCTCCATCCAGGTTGGTGGGTTTTTCGCGGGTGCGGGAAGGGGTGCGGAGGGAGAACAAAGAAGGCACCGAGGAAGAACAAAGGAAGGCACCGTTTCAATCGCCATTTTAGTTTGCCGGGTCGCCGTTTCCAGGAAAGGGAGGGGATGTGTCTTTACTTGTGGCTTGGCGGTGGCCCTTCAGGGACCAGCGGTAATTGTTTTCTTCTTTGGCAGAGCTAGACTTTAGGTCGATAAAGGAACTGCAGAGGACAACATCATCCTGTGCTTTGGGAGACACAGAATTTATGAAGGGAAAGTCCGAGAGGCTTTGAGGTTTCTTCCGGTCAGCATATCAAAGCGCCATATTTTGGGGTATCAATTTCTGGGCCACAACAGGAATATTGGTGAAACTTTGAATGGGATAAAAGGATTAAACAGCAGTCATGTATCTGCATTAACCTAATGATCAAACCCCTGACCTTCCCAGAAACTTAAAATGCCTCAAGTCGCAAGCCATAAGTAAATGAGTACTTTCTGCGTGCTCATTGGAGGAGCTCAATAATTGTTCCTTGGCCTCCTTCCTCTTACTTCTCACAAGGACACCCATGGGAAGCATCCCTCTGGCTTTATCTTATGTGGTCTGGTCTCTGAAGCACGGATGTTTTCTTATTAGCCCTGAGCAGGGGAGTAGTTGGGAAGGTTTTGTTTCCTGCTGCCCTGGGGTTGTCCCAGATGAAGGTATATAAACATCCATTCACAGTACCTTGGATGGGATTCTCTTTGAAAGCTTTCACTGGGAGCCTCAGGGCTAGGCTCCTCTCATGTTTGACTGACTTTACACTGCTGCATCTTGGGGACACTGTGTGTATTATAAGGATCTCTAGTGCCAATCGAGTCTCCTTTACATCTACGGCTTTTAATTCCAGCACAATGTAACCTGGAGGCAGCCACTGGGTGTTTCAGAACCTCCCACCTCCAAGTTGAAGTCAGAACTTACTTGCTTCTGCCATTTACTGTCCATCTGTAGGGGGAAAAAAATCTATGCAATGTGCAGATCAGTAGAGATGGGGATGTGAGAGTGCTTCATAAGCTGTGGAGTAGGGAATTTTTATCGAGTCTCATTTACAAATAGCCTCTTCTCATCACAGAGGTCTCCCATTGAATCACCCAAGGGAATCAATTTCCATAGAAATCATGAAGAATACCAAAGAACTATTCATCACAAGTGATTAAGGTCCCTTTCTATACCTAGACCTTATGAAATAAAAACAAGTCAACACGGCTGTTTGAGTGGCTGGAGAAAGAGACAATTTAGCAATGTTCACATATCCAACTTTTTATTTTAAAACGTGGAACACTTCACGAATCTGCATGTCATCCTAGCACTGAGGCCTTGCTAATCTTCTCTGTGTCGTTCCAATTTTCGTGTATGTGCTGCCACACGTCCAACTATATTATTGAGTATTTACAGACCAGGCTCTACTAGGAAAACAGGGATGAACAAAACAGACCAGTGGCTGCCCTCATCCAGTAAAGGAGAAACAGGAAAATGTGTACTAGGCACAAATCCACACTGAAAACGTGTATCTCAAGCCAACCCCTCGTAGCTCATTTTCTTCCATTTTTGCTATGCTAGAAGAAAGATTTCATTATGCCCGTTTTATTAATGGGGAAATGGGGACAAGAGAAATCAATACTTGAAATAATTATTGTGAAAGCACCTAACACAATAGGTTGCTTTCCAGTTTTTAGTTCTCTGGTTCCCTCCCTACTTTCTACCCCACAACTATTCCACCGATGGTCAGGACCTGGGTTTGACTCCAATTGTCCTGCTTTTCTTATTTGCCTTGTTGGGGCAGAAAGGACTGCCGGACTTCTCTGGGATCAGGCGCAAACAAATTATCTAATAGTTTTAGATTCTGATAAAATGATTAATCAGTCCTGGTATTCAAGTGACATAGCTTTCATGCATGCAAGATAAGAGTATGTGTTCAAATTAAAAATAAGACCTCTAGAATTCAAGCAACACTGTGTCAAAAATTTTTAACTTCAGCTTATCTATGTTTTCTGATTTTCTACTATAGGCCCTGTTACAGAATAGTTAAGCCAACATTTTCTGATTGTGGGAAGCTGGCTAAGCTATTTCACTTCTCTGAGCTTCAGTTTCCTCATTTGTAAGACAGAGGGTATCCACGAACAGTAGAATAAAGAATGTGTACAAAGCAACAGCACTCAGTCTACATCTGGTATAGGTAGTTGTCATCTGCCGCTGTGGATCACATGCTTTTATGGACCGGAAACCTAAATTTATCTTTTAAGTCATAGACACCTAAAACTCTTGGGAACTGGGTACAAATATGAGAGGCAAGTAAGCAACAGCTTTCCTGGGGCAGCACCGAGTAACAGGATCAAATGTAGAGTCACTCCTCAAAAAGTAAATAGAACCGAAGCATGAAAACTGCTGAGGAAAGATTTGAATTTCTAAATAAGAACATATATAAAAATAATAAAATCTCAATTAACTAGGAGGTCCTGAGCCTTGGGGTATGACACATAAATTGGGGGTTGGATGAGATTTATCCTCTGCCAATAAAGATTTTTTAATTTCTTTTCTCTGTAAGACCCTCTGAAAATATTTTTTTAATATAGTTATTGCACTTCCTACTATGGAAGCTGAGGACTCCTTACCATCCTCTTCACATCACTCCATATGCCCCAAATTTTCTCCCTCATCATTCAAATGTGGCTATTACTTGAATTTTTTTATTAAATCAAATCTGGATATGGGTTCATGTCAGTATTTGAGTATGATTAATTCTTTTTAAGAACTGAATTGTGTGCATATGGATACCTCAACTTATTAAATCAATCTCCTATTGATTCATATGCTGGTTTTTCTCCAATTTCTTGCAGTTATACTAAATAAATCCACTCTTTGATACAAGCTTTGACCACATATGCGAATGGATTCCAGAAAATAAATTTATAGAAGCAAATTTGCTTTGATGGATCGTATCAAATTACCCTCCAAAAAAGACTGTATGAATTAATATTCCTACAAGCTTGGAGAGTGCTTCTTCCCTACACTGCCATCAGTATGGTGAAACATTAGCAAATGTTTCAATCTTTGCCAATCACATAGGTGACTATTTTCTATTTTAAGGGTTTGGTGAGCATTACTATGCTAGCCATGTGCCCTAAGGATTACATGATCAAGAAAGGGGATAATGAAAAGTTATAAAAATCAGGCATAAGCTACCATGCTTGGAATTAAAAGGGACTGAGGGTTTGAAAAGAGGGAAAAAAAAATCTAAGAGAAGCTGAGATGGAAGGGAAACACAGGGAAGAAAGATGCCTTACACAGACAAACCTTCTGGAATCGAGCTCATCTTCCAGGGTAAAGTTTCCAACACCAATGAGATAACCATATGGAGATAAAAATAAATGGGAGTGCAGAATCAGAAAGAAAGATCAGAACTAAGGACGTAAAACAGGGAGTGCCTGGAAACTGGAGAGTGGAAAGGACATCTTACAGGAAGAAGGAAAAAAAAACTACTTATCAGGGTTGGGAGATGCCAACCTTCTGTGAGTGAGAGGCAGGTGAGCCAGCAAAGGAATTGGAGGGGAGAAGGGTCAGAGAAGTGAGAAGAGAACCAAGAAAGCTTTGAGCCCTGAGCCGGGACAAATGGGAGGCTGGTCAGAAGCACCAAATGAAACAGCAGGGAAGCCAGCGCTCAAAAGATGCGCCCAGATTCCACCAGGTGGTATTCAGCATAATCCTAGAGTTATTGCTGAGGAATGGGCATGCTCAGGAGTTCTTTAGTTTTCTAATTTTAAATACTTCATTTATAACTACTAGTAATAGTGACTTGAAATATTTTATATCATGTGGTATATAGGACTATAATCCAATATAGAGTTTAGGATCGCCTTACCCAAACACAAGAGACTTAATATCTCCAAGCCTGTGGGTAAAAGAATTTAATAGTAATAAAAATATCTTTGTCAGCCGGGCTCGGTGGCTCAACCTGTAATCCCACGCCTTTGGGAGGCTGAGGTGAGTGGATTGCCTGAGTCCACGGGTTCGAGACCCACCTGGGCAGCGAGACCTCATCTCTACAATAAATCAAAAAATCAGCCAGGTGTGGTAGCACATGCCTGTAATTCTGGCTACTTGGAAGGCTGAGGCAGAAGGATCACCGGAGCCCAGCAGGCGAGGCTGCGGTCGCCAGGAGCGGCCACTGCACTTCAGTCTGGGCGACCGAGTGAGACTCCAACTCAAAAAAAAAAAAAAAAAATTTTGTCACGAGGATTGAAAAAGATGACAGATGTAAAATGCTCAGCCCATGACTATGCTTGGTAAATGCTAGTTGCCTTCAATTTATATGCAGTTATTTCTACCCCCATTCTCAGTTCAGAAACTGACTGAACCGGCTCTCAGTTCATAAAGTCACATGACTTTTCCAAGGCAAAGGCTCACAATAATAACAGCAATAACCACGACTGCCATTTTTGAGAACTGACTTTCCCAGGTGATATTTGAAGCTCTCTAGCTTGTCATACCATTACATCTTCACAGCTAGTACTAGTGGCAAATATAGACAAAACAAATTCAAATTGATATTCACTCATTTATTCTGCCACGTTCATATGGCAAATTAATATTTTAATGAAGTATTGTGCAACGTGAAAATTGTGTCTATCATACCAGGAACTAATTATATCTACTTTGCTGAGTCACCATTGTGGGTTTACATGTATTCATTCACATCGGATCTCAGAATTTCAAGATCAACGCAACCTAAACTGCCAGGCAGGACACATTTTTATTTTGTGTCCACTCCAAGGAAGAAAGGACTGTTGGTTAATTGACAAGCGGCAACTCTGGGGGCCATGAGTTTATCTCAAGAAGCCTACTGCTGTTTGAAAACCCAACACTTGCTGCATTGCCCTCACTCCTTTCCTCCAAAACCTTCATGGTAAGCAAGCTCTGTCACTGAAATATCGACTGTGTCTTCTCTTCCCAGTCTTCCCACACCTGGTGAAGGAGCTCAACGCAGGCCTTCATGTGACGATTCTTCTGCTCCTCTTCCTGGCCTTGGCCCTGGCTCTGGTCAGCATGGGCTTTGCCATTCTCAACATGATCCAGGTCCCATACCGGGCAGTCAATGGCCCAGGGGGCATCTGCCTATGGAATGTCCTGGCAGGTAAGGAGGGAGGGAGAGAGAGAGAGAAAGAGAGAGAGAGAGAGAGAGAGAGAGAGAGAGAGAGAGATATGTGTGTCCACACCATCACCATCCTGGGCTCTAAATAATTGGGCAAATGGTGTGAAGGAATTAAAATGTCCACCTCGGTCTTGACTTTCTTGGGTCCAAGACCTTCTTGATGGGCATGAATTTCCTCCTTACTAAAAGTTGCAGAGTCTTTCACAATTAAGACTCGTCTTGTTAGAGTAGGTGAGTGACTGAGAATTTAAAGCAATAAAGAGAAGTTGGGGTGAGAGGAAAAGGCATAAGACAGAGAGATATTGGGACAGCGGGGGACCCTGGGAGGGGAAAGAGATGGAGCTGCTGTTTCAGCTGAGACTGGGAGGAACCTCCCAGATGGCAGAGGAGAAGGGGAGTGTGAGCAAGAGAACATCTGTGAAAGGCTGCTCTGTTCAGGCTCCGGGGTTAAGAAGGAGAAATGAGTGCCATCTGTCTGCCAAGAGCACCTCAACCCCCCATCCAAATCCTTGCACATATTAATACAAATAGGGCTTGTTTGCTCTCTGGACTTTCCCTCCTCTCACCTCCCCAAACACCTTCACTGTACCATGCCTTATATTAGATGCCTTTTATTGAAAATCCACTCGGGCTAGGCATGTACATGGGAATTCTGCATGCCTTATTTCATTCAAACCTCACAGATTCCTTATGAGGAGATATTATCAGGCTCATGTTAACAGATGAAAAGCCCAAGACTCAGAAAAGTTAAAATGTCACACAGCAATGAGTAGCAGAGGTGGGATTCCAACCTACATTTAATTGTTTCTAAGTTCATTGTCTTTTCATTGATCCATGGCCTCATTTATGGCCATCATGACCTATTTTTCAAGACAAAATGTGTATGTGTGTATGTGTGTGAGTTCATTTAGAAGTACATTTATACACACAAATTAATTCACATTTAATTATGCACTTAACAAATCATCTTGAATGAAAATAACAAAATTCCATGAAATGAGGGTTATCTCAGAAAACCCAGGTCAAATAGTCAATAATCCCTCACATGGTCACAAGGTGACCATGATGTATAAAGTAGGTAAAGTTATATGATCATGTATTATAATATCAACAATTGTATTATTATGTATTTGCCTTTGTTTGCGGATGGTGGCCACCCTGTAGAATTTTTTCTATACTTGGTTCACCCTCACCTAGACTACAGGTGTCTTGTTTATCTTTGTATGACTCCTCATAGTGGCTGACATGTAAAAAGTGCTCAACCCTGATTATTAAATAAATATTTATCTCTGTGAATTTTCTTCCTCACAGAGACAGCACTCTCAAACTCTACTGGTGAGAGTATTAAAAAGAGGTAAAACTGTTTTATGTCTTTTAACAAAACTTTAGTGGATATCCTTTGATTGAACATTTTCATGTAGGGATTTATGCGAGGGAAATAATTAGACAAGAAAACAAAAATGTACATAAAGTAGTATTTATTGTAGTGTTTTATAATATCAAGTAATTAGAAATAATCTAGACATCCAGAAATAAGGTCGTATATAACTGGGTGTGGTGACTCACTGCCTGTAATTCCAGCACTTTGATAGGCCAAGGTGGGAGGGTCACTTGAACTCAGGAGTTCAAATCTAGCCTAGGCAGCATAGCAAGAAAGACCCCATCTCTATTAAAAGAAAAATAGAAAACAAAAGAAAAACAGAAATAAGGTCATACTTAAGCAAATTATAATGCGGAGCTAGAATAAAATGTGATGAAAATAGGATCCACTCATTTAAAGTCATGCCACAACAGATTATTTAACAATATGGAAAAATGTTCAAGAGAGGGTGAAAATAATCAAATCTAAAATCAAAGTAAGACCACCATAATACTAATCTTAATAATAAGAAAGAAATGTAAACAAATATACTAAAATGTTCAAAGTGTTTATACCTACCTGGCTTTCAGGGAAAACATAAAGTTGTAGTATTTTCATGTTTATGATTTTCTCTAGTGCTCACATTTTCTTCAATGCAGACATAATAAGCATAATAAAGGTGGTTAAAATATTAATTAAAATCGAGAGAGAGAGAGAGAGAGAGAGAGAGAAAGAGAGAGAGAGAGCCCATCCCCAGAAGGTCAAAGTTTCCATCAACAGATAGGGAATTAAATGAGGTTTGGAATGCTTCCAGTTTTCCCTGCTCCACTTTCCTTTCCTCCTTCCAAAGTCTTCCTTCTCTTATATCCTCTCCATATTCTTAAATGTGGAGAGGATAATTAAAGAGGACAGCAACAGTCTGGCCCTAGAGTGAAACCCCAACCTGCACATTACAGTTTTTTTTTCATCTTGCCACACAGCCCTCATGGTCGTCACAGAAATCCTGAGATATTTAGAGACTGAACTTCCCCAATTGCAGATCCCCTAGGAAGGATGGTACCAGGTTATGGGAGAAATTGAAGGGATGAAGATTCGAGGTCGATCTGATATAGAACCTATTCTCTCTTTCCCATACCACCCTGACTTTCCCCCTCAAATAGTGTGGGTTACTCACCATGTTTAAAAGTAAATTAGAGCTTATATCATCTTCATGCTTTTTTAAACCCAAAGTAAGTTTGTCACATGTGCCACAGTCATCACAACTGCAAAAAAGAGCCATGGGTGAGGATGACCTTTCTGGGTTTCAGGAGGAGTGGTGGCATTGGCCATCGCCAGCTTCATGGCCGCAGTGAAGTTTCACAACCTGACCGAACGGATCGCCAACTTTCAGGAGAGGCTCTTCCAGTTTGTGGTGGTGGAGGAACAGTATGAAGAGTCATTTTGGATCTGCGTGGCCAGTGCTTCAGCCCATGCTGCAAACTTGGTCGTGGTGGCCATCAGTCAAATTCCCCTTCCTGAGATCAAGACGAAAATTGAAGAGGCCACGGTCACGGCTGAGGATATTTTGTATTAATAGCCTTCTCCTCTCAGACCCTTTCCTAAGTCAGTTCTGTAGTGTGAATGGAGACCTCACTTTTTTTGCAGCCTCACTAATACATAACGGCCATGTTCTTGTCAGTAACAAGAAAGATGTGGAGGAACCAAGGCTGGTACCTGGGCCAGGAAAGAAAAACTTCCCCAGAATTCCTGGTTGCTTTACACTTCTGTCTCTGCCTTCCAGAAGCACCTAATCTTTCCACATGACACCAGAATTGGATAGTGGCAATAATACTAGGAATGAAAATAACTATTTTTAAGTGGTTATTACATGCTGGACAATATTTTACATGTATTAATATATTGTGAAATTTATGCATATATATGAATGGGCACCCAAAATATCTGAATGTATTTATTTAAAATTGTGTATTTATTCTTACATGCTTAAACTTCTGTTACCTTCTATGTACTCTCTGATGCAATACACCTATCAAGATGCTTTTCCCACTGCTCAAACAGTTTTTGAACTTGTCAATTTTGATGCCTTTTAGCGCTTCTGCCACTTTTTGGTCTCATGTTTTCACCACATTGGCAAAAACACTTCCCTTTGAGGACTTTTTTCCTGTGAGGAAACAAAAAAAAATGTCGCTAGGATCAAGATTGGGTGGATAGGGAGGTTGGGGCACAGGGGTCATGCCATTTTGGTCAAAAACTGCTGAACACTCAGTGCGGAGTGGGTAGGTGTACTCATAAATCACCCATCATGAAATGAACAAATGTGTTGAAAGAGTCTAAAAATTTTTTTTTACTGAAGCTGAACACAGCCTCTCACAACAATGTTAGCTCCTACACTGAAGAAGAAGGATTCCTAGAACACTTACCTAGCAGGGGAAGCCTGTACTACAAGACACCCACCCTCCAAAAGGAGGTAAGTCCAGGGTATTTTTTGGTCCCCTCGTACAATATATATTATTTACATACAAGAGATTTATATGTATTAAATCATTAGACCCTCATTACAAACTCAGATGGTAGGTACTATCTTAGCCCCATTTTACAGATGAAGAAACTAAGGCATTGAGGGGCTGGTAGCTTGCTGAGATGAGGAATTGAATCTAGGAAATCTGGAACCAGAGTCTATACTTTTAGCCATTTTGCTAATCTGTTGTTTCATGTACAAGCAATTACAATGAAATATGATAAATGCTATACTAATACAGGTATAAGAGACCGAGGAGGGAATTAAATCTTTGAGATGAGATGTGGTATTAAAGAAAGTGTCACCAAATTAACATTTGATCTGAGCTTTGAAAGGTGAGTAGACTTTTTCCACTGTTGAAGGAAGCAAGGTTGGAGAAGGGTATTCCAGGTTGAGTTGGTGAGGAGGACAGGAACCAGGTATGAAACTGCGAGTAGGGCTTAGAAGCGTGTGAATACTCAATGGGATTAGAATATTGCTCTAATGGACCTGTTGGAGAAGCCCAGCTGTTTTGTGTTGGATTTTCCTAAGTGGTACTGTAAGGTTGATTTTGTGTGTCAACTTGGCAAGGTCACAGTACCCAGCTATTTGGTCAAACTCTGTTCTAGATATTCTTGTGAAGGTGTTTTTAAATGAAATTAACATTTATGGCTGTATATTTTCAGTAAAACAAATTACACTCCAGAATGTGAATGGGCTTCATCCAATCAGTTGAAGACGTTGCTAGAAAAAAGATTGATCTCCCCTGAGAAAGAGGGAATTCTGCCAGCAGATTGACTTTGGATTTGAACTGCAGATCTTCCCTGGGTCTCCTGCCTGCCACCCTACCCTGCAGGTTTTGGACTTGCCAGTCTCCACAATCATACGAACCAATTCCTAAAAATAAATCAATCTCTCTCTCTCTACACACACACACACACACACACACACACACACACACACACACACACACACACACATCATATTGGCTCTGTTTCTCTGGAGAACCCTGACTACTACAGGTATATCACTCTATTAACTAATTTTTAATGACACTAGCTGGAATAAATCAAGTTGGTAGGGCTGCATTTCTTCTGGGAGCGTTAGGGGAGAATTTGTTTCTTTGCTTGTTCCAGCTTCCGGAGGCCCACTGGATTTTTTAGTTCATGGTCTCTTCCAGCAGTCACATGTCTCCAGCCTCTGCTTCCATCATACAGATGATGATGGCTATGGCCTTTCAGCCTCACCCTTATAAGGGCATGTGTGATTACACTTGGCCCACCTGGAAAATACAAGACATCTTTGGGGGACACATTGCTGCCTACCACAACAATCGCAAGCAAAAACAGTATTTTTCTCTAACAATATTTCTGAAAATAATGTTTATATATAAAATTAATGAACAAAAGTTCTATTAACTATTCATCATTACTAATGAGTGAGCATCACAGTTTAGAAAATACTTGCAGCCGGGTGCAGTGGCTCAGGCCTGTAATCCACGGGTTCGAGACCAGCCTGGGCAACATGGTGAGACCTCATCTCTACAATAAAAAAAAGAATTAGCAGGATGTGGTGGTGTACACCTGTAGTTCCAGCTACATGGAGGGCTGAAGTAGAAAGATCACCTGAGCCCAACAGGTGGAGGCTGCAGTGGCTGTGAGTGTGCCACTGCACTCCAGCCTGGGTGACAGAGTGAAACTACAGCTCAAAAAAAAGAAAAGAAAAGAAAATACTTGCTGGGAATGAGGTGCATCAAATACTGGTATATTATCCTGGGTACACCTTGGAAATCACAAAGGGGTAGAAAGAGTCTAGACAAGGCACATGGAAGCTCAAGTGATGCTGGAGAGGACATAGCAATTCAGAGAAGTCCATGTGCCCATTTTAGAAGAATTATTACATGTAAAAGATTTATCCTCCTCATCTTCATTATCCTTCATTTCATTTTATTTTGGGTTCTTAAACCAAGAACAGAGCTTCATAAGAAACCTATGTATCTATGACACACATGAAACTATGCTTTATGTTCACCCTTTCTCATATAATCTTAATTTCTTTCCTACTGAAAGGTCAACAATGAGTCAGTAACAGAGTCACAGCTTGACAGGAATAAGGCACTATCCTTATGGAGCCTTTGGAAGTGCCAGGCTTTGTGATAAATATTCCATATGCACTATCTTATTACATCTTGATAAAAACCCTGAGAAGTAGTTGCTCTTATTATCAGTTTTTTATTTTATGAACAAAAGTTTTCGAAAAGGAATTTGAACGAAAGAGATTTTATTACAGTGAACAGTTTGCAAACTGGAAAGGTGGCAGCCTTCCGTGTAGAATGAAGGTGTATTCCAGAGAACAAAGGGTTTGGATTTTATAGCAAGGTTTCAAATCAGGTCTGCTTATGCAAGGGAAGGATTCAAACGTGCTTAGTTTTAATTGGTCAAAACAGCTAAGTTTTTATTGGTTTATGTAGCGGAAATCTGACTGGTTGATACAATTAAACCTTGATTGACTAAGGCAGGTAAGTTCTGATTGGTTAGTTCAGGAGGGTTCTTTAAGTCCCAGAGTTAAAAAGGTGCCAGTTTTCTGGGAGTATATTTATGACCGCCAGTCATGAAATGACCACTTGGCTGTATTTTAAATTTGAGCCCAATTAGTTACTCAGGATCCATCTTGAAGGATTAGTCCTTCAGGTTGACATTTGTGCACAAGTTAAAGAATTAGAAACACAGTTTCCTCATTTGTAAAATAACCAAGTGGCGCAAAATGATCTCTAATATTCTCTTCCAATCTAAAATTTCTTAATTTCTAATGCTGTGTAATATATCAAGATTTGTAGCGAATAGAACAACTAAATGCCAGACACTAAGCTAAATATTTTCAAGTATGTTATTTGGTTGTATGTGATTACCAGTGTGGTTGGAGACTACATGTATCTATCTCTCTGTCTATCTATCTATCTATACACACACACACACTAATAATTAGCATATATATTATTATGTATACTATTAATTCTACATTGTGAAGATTCCAACCACCAATTCAACTACATTTTTTTGTATATACTGTATATGCATTTCTGCGATATTCATGATTGCACTTTTGGTTAAATAAAACTAATGTAAAAACATAGCATGTAATTATTTGTTTTATTGCTTTCTGTTTTGGAAAAACCCATAAGCAACAATGACAACTGACTTTGCAACAACAGCGGTTTTTCTTTTGCCATTGACCTTTTGAAGAAGAATAAGTTGGACACAAGACATTTCGTCTTCTTTCATAACAATTCTTCAACTTTAATGATGTCAAGGGAGCAGTAGGCAAAAAGACAAAAAGCACTCATTCTACTGAAAAGGCGATGTTTACAAGAAGCCAACAGACATTCTCAGCACTTCTCAAGAGTCAGTGAGCCATCCTCAAGGAAACTGTCTGTTCCTGCTGAGGCTTACAGCTTGAGTGCTCCCCCTCCCCTGAAAGACAGTTCCTTTGTTTTTTTTTAGCTGGAGTCTCACTCCTTCGCCCAGGCTGGAGTGCAGTGGCACGCTCCTGGCCACCGCAGCATCGACCTGCTGGGCTCTGGCGATCCTTCCGCCTCAGCCTTCCAAGTAGCCAGAATTACAGGCGCGTGCTACCACGCCCGGCTAATTTTTTGATTTGTTGTAGAGATGAGGTCTTGCCAAATTGTCCAGGCAGGTCTCGAACCCGCGGGCTTAGGCAATCCACTGACCTCAGCCTCCCAAAGTGCAGGATTACAGGCTGAGCCTCCAAGCCCGGCTCAAGACAGCTCCTTTTATACAGTCTGCTCTTTATTAACTATGTCATCAAGGTTGATTTCTGTCTCCAGAACAAACTACTCAAAGTTTTACTTCAGTTTTGAAAAATAATGTTTCTCTGGTGAGTGGTCAGCTGAGCCATTTAAAAAGCACCTACTTCAAAGACTCCCATGTAGTCAATTCTTCCTTAGCATGAAATAAAAATCCTTGAAAAGTAACAGATTGTGGATTTTTTCATTTTTTTCTGTGTGACTATTTTTCTTTAAGTCTGTCACCAAGAAGGCCTCATCTCTTTTCTCAGTCGTAACTCTGGCAAACATTAACAAGGTAGTTAGAATTTACAAAATTATGGCCAAAACACTGTTCTGTGGTTCAGAAAGCAGAGTGAGAAAACACGACTTTTCAAGTTCCCTTTGCATATCGAGTTTTATGTCTTTCAGCACAGATAAAAATAATACATTGAAATAGGTCATATTCAATGTATTAAAGTTATACATTTGCTGAATTAGTTCTTTCCTAAATTGAAGTTCAGCTTACAAATCTTATTTTTTAATTATTTTTATTTTTATTTATTTATTTTGAGTTGGAGTCTCACTCTGTCACCCAGACTAGAGCACAGTGGCTGCTCCCGGCCACCGCAGCCTCGGCCTGCTGGGCTCCGCCGATCCTTCCGCCTCAGCCTTTCGAGCAGCCGGAATTACAGGCACGCGCTACCACGCCCGACTGATGTTTTGATTTATTGTAGAGATGAGGTCTTGCTGCCCAGGCCGGTCTCGAACCCGCAGACTCAGGCAATCCACTCACCTCAGCCTCCCAAAGGCGCGGGGTTACAGGCTTAGCCACCGAGCCCGGTTTATTTTTTTATTTTTAAGGCTAGCAGATTTTTTTTTTTTTTTTTTTGAGTTGTAGTCTCACTCTGTCGCCCAGACTGGAGGGCAGTGGCTGCTCCCGGCCAACCGCAGCCTCAGCCTGCTGGGCTCCGGCGATCCTTCCACCTCAGCCTTCCAAGTAGCCGGAATTACAGGCGCGCGCTACCACGCCCGGCTGATTTTTTGATTTATTGTAGAGATGAGGTCTCGTTGCCCAGGCGGGTCTCGAACCCGCGGACTCAGGCAATCCACTCACCTAAGCCTTCCAAAGGCACGGGATTACAGGCTGAGCCAACAGAGCCCAGCAAGGCTAGCAGATTTTAATAATTACTTTTAAAGAGCTTTCAGTTACTACTTGGTCTCATTTACAAATTAAATAAACACCTGAAACAGCCTGTATAAATTAATTAAATTTATTTTCTAAGCACTCAATTAACAAACAAAATTTAATAATTCTTCCCAATCTAATGAATTCAAGTGAGAACGCTGTGAGACTTAAGTTCTCATTGAAATTGCAAGGTGGCCCTGTTTCTTTAGCAGACTAACTTCTCCATCATCCCCAACACCTAAAACAATAGGGATGCACAGATTTTAAACTCAAAAATACCAGTATCTCAATTTTGCTTTTAAAAAATACTTTTAGACTTCATTTTAAACTTTGCCAGGGCAAAAAGACACCAAGTAAATCATTACATCATTTCTCACAATTTTAGAGACGGCCATCTCATATGTTTTGAGAGTTGACTTCTCAGAAGGCTGAGATCACGCTATGACCTTGAGCCTTGCCTCCATATCATTGCCTGATGGACTACGCAATGTAATACTGAAACCTGCTTTACATCTTCCCACTAGTGCTGATCCTCCCTGCCCTGCTCAGTGTTTATTTTCTGCTTCTCTGTTAACATACTAGACAATTTATATATACTTATTATTTATTGCCTGTCTTCCTCATGAGAATGTCATCTCTGTGAGGGCAGGGGTTTGTCTAGGTTTTCTTTATTTCTTTTTTTTCTTATGAATGGATCTCAAACACCTAGAAATGTTCCTAAATTATTTAGAAAATAAACTGTTTCAGGCCGGACGCTGTGGTTCAATCCTGTAATCCCAGCACTTTGGGAGGCCGAGGTAAGGGGATTGCCTAAGCCCACAAGTTCAAGAACAGTCTGGGCAACTTGGCGAGATCCCATCTCTACAATAAATCAAAAAATTAGCTGGGTGTGGTAGTGCACGCCTGTAGTTCCAGCTACTTGGAAGGCTGAGGTGGAAGGGTTGCCTGAGCCCAGCAGGTAGACACTGGGGTGACTGTGAGCATGCCACTGCACTCCAGCCTGGGTGATGGAGTGAAGACTCCAGCTCAAAAAAGAAAAAAGAAAGAAAGAAAACTGTTTAAACAGACACAAAAACATTTTAAACACATAAATACATTTTTTTTTTTGGTTAGGAAAGAGGTATTTAATATTCTGTTAATGACATACCTTCTCCTGACATCTCTTGCTATTTTGACCTGTTATTCGTTAAGTATTTGACTATGATTTAGTGTGTTTACTCCTTATTCCTCTCAATGGATGTCAAGTGTCTGGAGAATAAGGAGGTTGTTTTCCACTCTTTTATCTTTCACAGTACTTAGCCAAGTGTGCTTTGAGTGCACCAATGTCTTGTTTCTAGCTGTTGGAGATTTTGCCCCAAGAGGACACGTGGTGTGTCTGGAACCATGTTTAGCTGCCACAACTGGAAATGCATCTAGTGGACAGAAGCCAGGGATGTGGCTAAGATCTCCAACAATACATAAGGCAGCCCCCACGACAAAGAATTGTCTGGTCTAACATGTCAACAGTACCACTGCACCGTTGAAAATTATTGAACAGTTTGTATATAAATAATCCATTGTGAAAGAAAAAATTATATATATATTTATGGTATTAGCTGGGCATGGTGGTGTGCACCTGTAGTCCCGGCTACTTGGAAGGCTGAGGTGGAAGGATCGCCGGAGCCCAGGAGAAACCCTGGGTGTTCTGGAGGCTGAGAAGTCCAAGATCAAGCCCTCAGTAGATCTGGTATCTGGTGAGGGCCAATTTCCTGGTTCATAGCCATCTTCCCACTGCATCTTCACATGGCTGAAGGACTCACAAGTACATTTTTTAAAATCTCCTTTTTTCCCTCAATCTCATTCACAAAAGGTAATCGTATTTAAAATGTATTTGTATATATTTCAATACTGTTTTCTAAATATACACATAATTTTTTTCTTTCACAATGGATTATTTATATACATACTGTTCAATAATTTGCAACAAGCAATTTGAGTCGAGTAACTCTTCTGGAGAAATGCTGAACATCATGACCTTTTTCTTTCTTCTTCTAATAGACTTTAATTTTTTTACAGCATTTTTAGGTTCACAACAATGTTGAGAAGATGTTACAGAGACCTCCCTCGTATCTCTTGCCCCCACACGTGCACAGCCTCTCCCATTGTCAATGCCCTCCACCAGGGTGGTACGTTTGCTAAATGGATGCACCGATATTATTGTATTATTATACAAAGAACATAGTTTTCATTACCGTTCACTCTTGGCATTATACATTCTATGGGTTTGGACAAATATTTAATGACATGTATCCATCAGTATGGTGTCATACAGAATTGCTTCACTGCCCTAGAAATCCTCTGTGTTTCACTTATTCATTCTTCCCTCCCTACCAACCCCTGCCAACCACTGCTCTTTTTACTGTCAACCTAGTTTTGCCTTGTCCAGAATGTCCTACAGTTGGAATCTTGCCTTATGTATAAGTATGTACGTACAGTATATATGTCTATACATATGATGTGTGTAAAGTATGTGGCCGTTTTAGACTGGCTTCTTTCATTTTAATAATATATGCATTTAAGTTTCCTCTGGGTTTTTTTGTTTTCTGGGTTTTTTTTTGTGTGTGTGTGGTTTGATAGTTTATGTCTTTTTAGCACTGAATAATATTCCATTGTCTATACGTACCACAGTTTAGCTATCTATGAAGGATATCTTGGTTGCTTCCAAGTTTTGGCAATTATGAATAGAGCTGCCATAAACATCCATGTGCAGGTTTTTGTGTGGCCATAAGTTTTCAGCTTCTTTAGATAAATGCTAAGGAATACAACTGCTGTATGAAATGGTATGAGCATGTTTAGTTTTACAAGAAACTGGCAAACTGTCTTTCAAAGGGGCTGTACCATCTTGCATTCCCACCAGCAATAAATGAGGGCTTCCACCACTCCATATCCTCGCCAGCTTTTGATGTTGGCAGTGTTCTGAATTTTTGCCATTCTAATAGGCGTGTATGGTATTTCACCACTCTTACAGAGAAAAAAAAATCATATGTGACATAAAATAAGCCAATACTTGCTTTTTAGTTCAATAATTTGATATATAAAATTTCAGAAGTCAGGGTCAGTGGGCTCACATCTATAATCCCAGCACTTTGGGAGACCAAGGTGAGAGGATTGCCTGAGTCCACGGGTTCGAGACCAGTCTGGGCAACTTGGCAAGACCTCATCTCTACAATAAATCAAAAAATTAGCTGGGCATGGTGGTGTGTGCCTGTAGTTCCGGCTACTTGGAAGACTGAGCCAGAAGGATCACCTGAGCCCAGCAGGTCGAGACTGGGGTGACTGTGAGTGTGCCACTGCCCTCTAGCCTGGGAGACAGAGTGAGACTCCGACTCAAAAAAAAAAAAAATTTCAGGAAAGGGAGAGGAAGGTATAGGGTATAGGTAGTAGTCAATAAAGTTTCTCAGTAAAGAAACAAGAACTCAACTAAAAATGTGTCATACTGACCAAGAGGGTTACAGGGCAAATACTGGGCAAAGGCAGAAAAGCAAACGAGCAGAGTGTGGATGAACCCAGTGTATTCTGTAGAGAAAGGACACACGGGCTAAAAAGACTAGAAGGCTATATATTGGAAGATAAATGTATAATACTAGTTATCTTACAGAAAGCATTGCCCACATGCTACATACTATGCTAAAACTTTATCTGCTTTACTTGTATTAGCACCTTTAATTCCTATGGCAATGTTTAGTTTTTTATTTCGACATAGCTTTAGACTCACAATTGCAAATGGAGTACCAACAGTTCCTGTATATTCTTTACCTAGAGTCTCCAAATGTTAACACTTTACCCCATTTGCTTTATCCTATTCTCTCTCCTCCTTTCTCTTTCTCTATGTTTGTGTATGCCAGGGTGTGTGTGCATACATTTCTGCTGAAGCATTTCAGAGGAAGTTGCAAACATCTTACCACTTTACCCCTAGATACTTTAGTGTGTCTTTTCTAGAAAACAAAGTACAGTCACCGATCACACCCAAGACATTAACATTGACCCAGTTCTGTTATCCAATCTACAGATCTCATTCTAATTTTGCTAATACTTCTAGTCCTTTATAGTTGTTGTTGTCTTCACTGTTGATGTTTTCTCCTGGTGCAGGGTCCAGGGTGCGCTTGGACTTCCTCTGTAGTCCTCTTTAATCCGGGACAGTCTTTCAATCCTTCTTTGTCATTTATGACCTTGACATTTTTTTTAATGATACTGGACATTTATTTTATAGGCTGTCCCTCAATTTGAGTTTGTCAGATGCTTCTTCATAATTGGATTCAGGTGTGCATTCTTGGCAAGGATACCTGCAAAGCCCATCTCAGTACATCCCAACAGAAGACCCATGATTAGGGGAATTAATTTTAATCACTTAGGAAGTAGTAGCACCAGGTTTTTCCAGTGTAGTCGCTACATTCTAATTAGTCAGTATCTTGTTGAGAGATACTTTGAGGCTATGTAAATACTTTATTTCCCATCAAATTTTTCTCATCATTCAGATCATGGTTTTAGCATCCATTGGTGATTCTTGCCTGAAATTACTATGGTGATGGCCAAACGTTTCCTTTTCTGATTCCATTATTACTTCTATATTTACTAACTGGAATTCCACTGCAAGGAGGAGCTTTTCCTTCTCCTCCATTTATTTATATATTTATGCAAATAAGGACTCATGGATTCCTATTTTGTTCTATGATTTACTATCCATTACCATTATTATTTATTTTTATGCTCAGATTGTCCCAGATCTGGCCAGTGAGATCTCCTTCCAGCTAGTTTCTGTTCTTTTTGACATACCCACACCATTTTTTTTTTTTTTTGAGTAGGGTCTCACTCTGTCACCCAGGCTGAAATGTTGTAGCATGCTCACAGCCACTGCAGCCTCGAGCGGCTGGGCTCTGGCAATTCTTCCATCTCAGTTTTCCAAGTAGCTGGAACTACAGGCACATGCCACCATGCCCGCCTAATTTTTTGATTTATTGTAGAGATGAGGTCTCGCCAAGTTGCCCAGGCTGGTCTCCAACCCGTGAGCTCAGGCAATCCTCTCACCTTGACCTCCGAAAGTGCTGGGATTATAGGCGTGAGCCACCACGCCCGGCCCAGATCCGGCTCTTGCTCTCGGTACATCTAGTACTTTTCCCATCCCAGTCCTAGAATTAGCATGGCAGAGTTTTAAGGGAGGTACTATCATTGTTCCTATTTTATAGGTGAGAAACAGAAACTCAGGAAGCTGAATATGTGGTTAAAGATACCAGAAGAATAAAGGAAATTCAATAACATTTTGCTATCAGACTATAAGGAAAACACCATTTAAATAATGACTGGGCTGTTGTGGTTATTTGAGGAGACAACTTAACCCCCATTTGGGATTAGGGACCACTGCTTACCCACCCTGAGGGACCTACTAGCATGAGAATGCTTGCCAACCTCATCCTTGACAAAGCAACAGAGGAAAGAGAAGTTGGCATCAGTAGTCGGCTGCGGCACCTGCTAGAAACCAAATGAACACCACATTAGGTGGTTAATTTTCAAACACTTCATGAAAACCTGATTGTGCCTAATTCTGAGAGTCTTCAGTTTTGAGATTTATCAAAACAATTGTCTGGGTCTCATTAAAATAAACATTTATTATCATTGGTGAATATGATGTATCCTTATGGGACTTTTTTTTTACTATGTGACAATAATTTATGTCTGGCTTATTGAAAATATGATGTCACAAATTACATCATGATGAAATAAGAAAAATTTTTTAAAAGAATTTTCTTTTCTCAATACCCTAACTTTTTTAAAGTTAAAAAGCCCTTTAATTAGGTGTACAAAACAAAATGGCAGAGACAAGTTGGACCTTAAAGATTTGCTCAGAATTTCATTGTCATAAACCACAGATCTAGATATGTATTCCAACATTTGTGAAGAACATAGAGGGTATTTCTCATCATATTCAACGATGAGACAATATACTTGCTGCTTTCTTGCCCTATCTGGTTTTATCTCAATATATCTATGCAAAAAAGGATCATACTAAGCACTGATGCAATTATTGTTTCTCTAAGAAAATTAAGGAATTTCTAAATATTGTACATAGGCTGTATTAAGGACAGATGTTATTTATTAACAAAAGATATTGGCAAAAATTCTTGCACCTATCAATTCAGGAAAGTACCCTGGCACCCTTCATAATCCTTACCTTTTCTTCTTCCAACTTACTGTAAGAAAAGCCATGAAATTTCTTACCTGTTATAGACAAATACCTGGGAAAGGAATTCATTCTCAGCACAAACAGAGACATCAGGCAATTCATGTGGCTATTCAAAATTAAAATACAGCTCAACCAGAATAGAATTTGGCTAGAACTCTAGTACCTACTGTCCAGTTTGGCCCTGTGGTCCTTGTGCAGTGCAACTGTCCTTATAGTTCAGTGATGTGCTACCTAGGACTACCCCCTTACTCTCAAATGGTTCAGGGTACCCCAGCATTTTTTATTAAGATAGAATTTATACACCACAAACCTCAGTCATGTAAAGTGTACGCCTCAGTTGTTTTCAACATACTTACAGAATTGTACAACATCACTACATTTTTAGAACATTTTCATGTCCACAAAAAGGAACCTATACCCACCAGTAGTCACGTTCCCTTCTCCTCCCCACCCAGCCCTCTAATCCACTTTCTGTCTCTCTGCTTTTGCCTGTACTAGACATTTCATAGACATGAAATTATACTTCCTATATCATGTTTTATGACTGGTTTCTTTCACATAGCCTAATGTTTTCATCCATGTTGCAGCATAATATTCCAACATCTTAACTTCCATATACCATCACAGTGTTGCAGGAGTTTTTTAACCCCGCTGCGGACTTAGATCAGCCACCTCGGGTTCTTGTCCCATGACCAAGAAGATTAAGAAATGCGGACACCAAAAAGATGAGTGAAAGGAGTTTATTAAGCAAAAAAGCTCTCCAGAAAAAGGGAGGAGGCCCGAAATGGGTTACCAGTGCTAAGTGTTTGTGGTTTTATCTTATTTTCTCTGGGGTTTTATCTTATCCACCCCTTACTTCCTGAGATCCAATTTTTATTGCACGTGCAGGTCCTTGTCCAGAGTTACTCCATCTTGAATATTACCTATAAGTACCTCAGAAAAGCACACTAGGGATGGGGTGTGAAATCACAATGCTAATACCATGTTCATGATATTATAATAAGCTAAGGTCAAGTTAGGACATTCAGGTAAGTTACTGTGCCTGTGTTTAAGTAGCAAAAAGTCCCTCTAGGCAGTACATCCTGGTTTGAGAGGATGTTCTCAACAGCATTAACCATATTTTCAGCTAACAGGTATATGATGGAGGTGGTGCAGGGGCGTTCCCGCAGGTGTTATGTCTCCTCCTGAAGACCCTCCCTCTCTGTCTGCCTAACTGGCTTCTGACTATCTCCTCTCTCAATAGCATCCTTCATCCCACATAGTGCATATCATGTACTTTTTATTCTGCTTTCTTCACATAACAATATTGCCTATTTTTTTTCTACATCGATTTCTTCTTTATCAGTTGCAAGGGCCATGCAGTATTGAATCCCATGACATCCCCCTACAGTGGAAATTTCCAAGCTTGTCATTTCAGACAATGCCACCAGTTCCTGTAATCCCCTACTCATGGCATCATTAAAGATGGATCTGTTTACAAAAATCTGAGCCAAAGGAGGACATGTAACAATCACCGCTTTATGACTCAACTGTTCCCTTTTGCAGCTAAATGGAGGTTTTATCCTCGGGAAACTGTGACACCACCTCCAGGGCTGACAAGCCACCAGCAACTGACATCCTCATCTGGGTTTCTGCCCGGAAGAGGTGGAAGTCATTGTCCTTGTTCCTCACAAAGGGGCACAAGACAAAAGGCAAGGTAAACAAACTTTCCAGGCAGAAAGGACAACCTGGCTCATTTTAACAGTAGCATTTCTTTCTCACACCCATTTATCATAACAAATACGGGCTTGTTTTTGTTTTTTACTTTTTCTTGAAGAACATATCAAATATATTTAAAAGCAGAGAGATGACAATATTGTAGTCCCAAGTATTTATTTGTTTGTTTGTTTATGTAGACACGAGGTCTCGCTATGTTGCCCAGGCTGGGACTCCTGGATTCAAGCCATCCTCTTCCCTCAGCCTCCCCAAGCACTGGGATTACAGGAGTGAATCACCACACCGACCAACCCGGGCCTAATCTTGTTGCACTTGGACATTTCCTTCCACTCCTCACTGTCATTAGCAAATGCTTCTAACTGAAAGCATTTCCCAATATTTTCTTTGCTGCCCCTGCCCTGTCCTCCCATCAATCTGTGTATGCATAACATTATTTTCGACAGATATTTTGGGAGTGTGACTGCATCTGGCACAGCGCTGGGTCTTGGGGATACAAAGATGAATATGACATTGTTTGGGTAATTTACTGGCAAGGAATCAGAAACACAGACGCTGCGCTTGATTACAGCATGAGGTCTCGGGATGGACAAAGCGGGTCCTGACACCGCCTAGCTCAGAAGGTGGTGGGGGCTATAAACAAAATCATTAGTAGTCCTCAAAGGCTGGGGTGAGGTAAGTTGCTAGAACAGAAGTGCTTATGTGATACGACTTTAAAGGCTAGACAGGGCTGAAGCAACCACTACAGAGATGGGTGTTGGCAAAAACTTGAAAGCAGGGCCACTCCTCTGATGAGAACCTTGATCAGGTGTGCTGGGTGTGAATTAAGGCTAGAAAACCCAGAGGGCTGCAAGATCGCCAGGATAGCTTTCTGTTTTCCCCATGGCCACAAACCTTCCCTAAGTGAGGCCTGCAATCAGCTTGAATGGTGGAAGTGGGGGAGGACCATAAATCCATATCTCCATAAATTAGTAGCAGTCTGACAAGTATGCATCTAAGTTAAAATGTGCATAAACATATACTCGTAAATACTGTATAGCCAGCTGTAAATGGGAAGAAATTGGATTGTCTCTGTAAAACTGTGAAGCTTCACTGGTGGGGAGGGGGGGTGGGAATACAGGCTGCTTGGTCTATGGCAGCTGACACTTACTCAGGTACAAGGAATGGTTTGTTGGGGCACAAAAAGCATTTCCTCAACAAATGGTACTAAACATAATAGCTCCTTCAATAAATCCTAAGATCATGATCCAGAAGCCTGTGACCAATACTAAGGCTCTTAGATGTGACACGAGTTTGAATTATAAGTTGTGTGAAAGCCAAAACTGCAGTTTGCGGAAGAATGGGAGCGATGAGCTTGTAAAGTTAGCTTGTGTTCGTCCCGGTCTCAGAGTTTTTATGTTTTGAGTTCACAGGAGCTTAATCTGGTTAGTGCTGAGTAGAAAGGGGGAGGAAATGGGGTCAAATAGCTCCCAAACGCATCCTAGTGGTCTTGGGGTCAACGGCCCTTCCTGATCCCTAACGCTCAGTGGGCCTCCATGGCTGGCTCCCAACACAGGGAACGGTTTGTTGGGGCACAAAAAGCATTTCCTCAACAAACGGTACCAAACATAATAGCAACCGCGACCTGCCTGCGTGCCACCTGCCCGCACAGTTCAGCCTGCTGTGAGACATGCGCATGCTCAGTATGCTCTGGTCTGGGAGCAGAATCAATGATGGCCAGAAGGGATCACGAGAGGCTACCCTCTTAGCTATCCGTCTTGAAGACTGAGAAAGTCGGGTGCAGTAACTCACGCCTGTAATTCCAGCACTTTGGGAGGCTGAGATGAGAGGATTGTCTGGGCTCACAGGTTCGAGACCAGCCTGGGCTACTTGGTGAGACCTCATCTCTACAACAAATCAAAATATTAGCTGGGCATGGTGGTGGGTGCCTGTAGTTCCAGTTACTTGGAAGACTGAGATGGAAGGATCCCCTGAGTCCAGCAGGTCGAGGCTGTGTTGGTTGTGAGCGTGCCACTGCACTCCAGCCTGGGCAGCAGAGTGAGACTCTAACTCCAAAAAAAGAAAAAGGAAGAGGTAAGGTGAGGGCTAAGAATAAGCAGCAACACAAGAAACAGGAAACAGCGGGGCTGGGTTAAGTTCAGCATGCAAGGGGTTAACTGTGAGACCTGAAGTTTGGAGAGGCAGGTGAGAAAGCCAGGAGTCAGGTCCTTTTGTCACGTGGAGGCATGCGGCTTCAGGAAGATTTAGCAGCAGGGGAACGTGTGGGCCAACACAGTGGGCAGTGAATGGGAGCAGAGGATCCAGGTAAAAGGGTGTTGCCGGGTGACTAGTGACAGGGAGCAGCCCTCAACCAGAGGAGAGGTGAGCCAGGGTTGTCACGGACCGGATCGTGACCTGCCCACCCTAGGTTCTTAAGTTGAATCCCTGAGGCCTGTACCTCAGAATGTGACATATTTGGAGATAGGGCCTTTGAAGAGGTGACATTAAAATAAGGCCATTAGTTTGGGCCCTGATCCAGTACAGATGGTTTCCTTATAAAAAGCAGAAATTTGGACCAAGGTAGGTATAGAGGGAAGACCACGTGAAGACACGTGGAGAGGGCTCGAAGGAAGCCTTGGTTTTGGACTACCAACCTCCAGAACGGTGAGGAAGTCAGATCACTTCTGTTGTTGAAGCCTCCCCGTCTGGGGCAGCCCTAGCAAACCAATACAGAGGTGTGACAGGGTGTGGAGGACAGCCAGGAAAATCGGCAAGACTTGTCCTTTGCAAGGGGGTCAGAGGAAGAAGGATCCAGGAGGCCTCCCAGAGTCCATGACAACTGAGTAGAAGGCAGCGTAGTGAACTGTAACAGGATTCAAGGATGAGTTGAATCTAAGAGCCTGAGGGTGAACATCCAAATAAAAATGCACAGCTGAAAGTTGAATGTGAGAGTCTGAGGCATAAGAAAGAGTGGAAAAGAGTGATTCTCGTCCCATTTCTGGGATTGCATCACTGGGAAATCTCTCTGAGCCTCAGTTTCCTCAACCATAAAAAAGGTGCTTTAATAATATCCTCTCTGAGGAGAATGGTTGAGGGGGCAAATAAAAATAATGCAGTATATGCACACAAAAAAAACTCTTTGAAAACTGTATAAAAGCAGTGCCTTTTTAAAAAAATTATAATTATATATAAGCTTTTTTGGAACACCAAAGAATAATTTTAAAACATCTCTGAGCTCCACTGAGGAACTTAAGAGCAATTTTCCTCAAAAGGACAAACTTTTTTCTGGGCATGATTTGTTTACCAATCCTGATCTGGTAGTCAAATGTGTCTGAATCCGTTTTTGTTTTGTTCCATTTGCTATTTTTGGAATCTTAATCACATTGGCTTATAACACTGTCTAGTGTAGAAAGTGCTGGTTTTCTAGCACAATGACATACATTTCTTTGAGATTTCTTAGCAGTGGCAGCATTGTAAATCAGAGAGTTGTTTCATAGGTGAGTCAGAAAGAAATTAGAGAAGCAATGAGCTTTGTTTGTCTTAGAGATTGTCATTTTGATTATTAAAACCATTAGCTAATAGTTTTAGCACTGATATTGTGTTATATTATCACAAGTGTGTATGTTGTAATAATTATAGTCAAAGCAATCCATGGTCAAAATAATTTATAGACAATGATTCTGAGGTTAAACACCTCTCAAAACTGAAGTGGCATTACCACCTTTCACCACTAGGAGGAAGCCGTCTACTGGCAATAAATTCAGTGTCCTGGGGCTGCCTGACTGATTGGACCAAGGAACCTTGACCAATTCTTCCAGCTCAGTCATTTTGTGATTCCACTATGCTATATTCAAGTTTCAAGTTCCAATTGAATAGGGAAAGCCCTTTTTATATTTTATATAACATCGCTAAGTATAATGGGGGTCATTTTTCAGACAGGTGTCCCAGAACCCTTGGGGACAGAAACTGAACTTTAGAGGTCTTACATCCCACCAGTAATCTCCAAGGTCACGGCCTTAAGTTTTCTTCTCTGGTTATCTGTGGCAATGGAGAGTCATAAAAATCAAATTACTGTATTTGGTTAACAGACAACTCATCAAGGATAAAATAGTACACAGGCCAGGCAACTCTGACAAGTGACTGGATTCCATTTTTAATCTGTAAAGTTTCCCCCTTTTTAAAAAGTTATTATTATAACAATACATATCAAGAAAACTTAGAATATACAAAACTATGAGGAAGAAGACAAATATTAAACCATTATTAATATTTTTATTTATTTCCTTAAATGATTGTTTTTCTAAGTTAATGTATTTGATCAACACTTTGGATCTTTTCTGGAATGAGAAAAACAAGATGGATAAATGGGTGGGTGGGTGGATGGGTGGATGGATAAATAGATAGGGAATTATCTCAATAGTTTCCAAACATTGCTGATGGTCAAAATCACCTGGTGAGCTTTTTAAAACTAAATCAAAGTTTTTGGAGGGAGGGAAGAGAGGAAGGAAGATGGGTTACTGAGTGTGTGGGGTGCATGTAAGTGACTGTATGTTTGTTTGGAGTTCCCAGTTGATAGTTTAAAGTTGGCATTTGGGAACTACTGATGTACTCAAGTTTGTGGGTGGAGGCACAGAAAAAATACGGTGCTGAGATGAGCTTATAAGCTTATAAGAACTTAAATTTAACCCAAAGACTGAAGACCAAGTTGGAATTAAATTATTTTACAAAACAAATCACTACCATATGAAAAATTGTGGCCTGCATACACTTGACATATTGACAACTCTAATGATTCATGTTTGGTTATTGGTTTTTATTTTTAGTCTCTTCTTTTTATTAGAGAAAGGAGATCACTCTAATCCTCAGCTACTGAGAATAGTTTGTGTCTGAAAGTAATATAGATGAGCAAACTTCTAAACAAGAAAATGGGAGTTTTCATTCACAGAAGACCTTAAAAATAAAATTTTAAAAAACCTCCTACAGCATTTCTCAGGACACTCACATTTCAGAGAAAGTAGATTATTCTCTAAGAAGATACGGTTCAGGAGATAGTAAAGGAAAATCCCACACTTGATGGAGATGAGAACAAGAGAAGATCATTAATCTCCTTTATTTTCAGCTCATGGAAGAAGAACTAATGCAAAGATGTTCTTTAAAAGGCGGATGGTCACACGTTCAAGTGCAGAGAATTCGGCTCTTAAAGTGCGCCTACCAAAGGACTGAATTCCCTGCCTGGGCTGGGTGAGATGGGAGGGAGGCCCTGGGGAGTCCTCCAAACGGGATGCTGAAGAGTTACCAGAGGTGTCTGGGGAACAGAAAGCTCAGCAGTTCAGAAAGCTGAGACAGGAATTGGAAAATGAAGAGAAATGACCACCACAGAATACAGATCACCACTGAGCCCTGGAAGAGTCAGGAGATGTGTGAGGGTAGTCACGGCTCATCATCATCTTCAGTTCAGGAGACGTGCAGGGACAGACGGGCCAGAACGGTACACTGATGTTCCCAGAGACATAACTCGCTGGTTTAAAGATTCACAGCTGAGACCCAAATCGGGTTCTAAAGGGAGAGTAGTAGCCAGTAGCCAACGCGGCAATTGTGTCAGAAGGTACTGAGAGCCGCGTCCAAAACTGGGTCGTCCGTGTGGGGTTTTCAGCTGCCTCTGTCCACAGTCCAGCTTGCTGATTCCCAGGTCCACAGTCTCAGGAAGCTTCTGAGGAGGCCAGAAATAAGAAGGCTGTGCTTCATTAAAAAGCAAGGCTGCTACTCAATAGGGTCCGTGGACCACCATCAGCAGCATCACCAGAGAACTTATTAGAAATGCAGAATCTAGGCCAGGCACAGTGGCTCATGCCTGTAATCTCGGCAGTCTGGGAAGCTGAGGCGGGAGAATCACTTGAGGCCAGGAATTCAAAACAAGCCTGGGCAACATATCGAGACCTTGTCTCTACCAAAAAATAATAGAATTAGCCAGGCCTACTGGTGTATAGCTTTAGTCCCAGCTACTTAGGAGTTTGAGGCAGAATGATCAGTTGAGCCCAGGGGTTTGAGGCTGCAGCGAGCTATTATTGCACCACTTTGCTCCAGCCTGGGTGACTGAGCGAGACTGTGTCTCAAAGAAAGAGAAGAAAGAAACACTCAGGCCTCATCCCAGTTCTATTAAATCAAAAACTGCGTTTTTACAAGACCTCCCCAACGCGGGCTATTTTATGCACTTGAGGCTAAGTGTTCTGGACCACTCTATTGACTTGGGGTTAGGTGTTCTAGATGTTTCTAGGTACTTGAGATTCTGTTGGAAATGGTAGCAGTGAGTGAATAGCACCAAGAATGACCAAGGCAGGCTTGTTAATTCATAAGCCTATAAGGACCTCAGTCTGAGGGTTCAAATGTAAGTACAGAGCTATCTGAATCTGTAGGTTAATTGATACTTCGCTGGAGATAAGAAGAGGACCCAGACGTTAATCAGAGTGCTCAACATATAGAAACTGGGGGTTTTATTCTTACTCACTGGCAGAATTGATAAAGGCAAAATAAATCTAATTTTTGAGTAATGCATTTCTCCGAGGCAAAGGAAAATTAACTCTTAGTTCTGGGGTAATTATGACTGCACGCTGTCAAGTGCCTGTCCATGCATCCTCATGTTTAATTCTTACATAGTTTCAACTGGCCTCCACTATTACAGTCTGCATTCTACTCAAATTGTTGAGCATTGATTTTCTAACTCAAGAGCCAGACTCTGAGCGATTCAGGAACATGGATTTCTATAGTTCTCACATGTTAGACTTGCCTAAATGCAAACTTTCACCTCATACTCCCAGAGGCTCTGATTCAGAAGGTCTGGGTGAGACATGGAACTCAGCATTTTTAACAAGCATCCCAGGTGAGTCTTATGTACGAGGGTTCCACAGCTGCACTTTGAGAAATGTGGTTCTGATTGTTAATGATCACTCATACACGTGCCAGGCACCTCCCAAGAAGTGAAGATGAATTAATCAGAACAGCCCCAGAGATGTGCTGGCTTTATAAGCACTCCTGTCATACAAGCAATGCCGGGGAAACCCAGTTGCACTAGAGTGGGACTTGGAGAAAATTGCCAAGTGAGCAAGCAGCAGCCTTGATTCTATGCCACTGGAGTGGAGAACGGTGACTCACAGAGCCACCCATGTGGAAATGTTAAAGAAAGCATTTTTCCTTAAGATGGAGAAACAACACCTATACCAATGCAAACTCATAACAAAGTTAACCAAGACGTGTTCATGGATTTTATATTCTCCAGTAATTCTGTATACTCATATATCTGTGAGAAAAAAATGTCCAACTAAAACACTGGTAGAAGCAGTGATTGCACAATTATGCAATGGCTACTGTGATCTGATGTAAGGGAATCATGAAGGTGTCAACATTATTAGGTGAAGGAGAATACAGCCAAGATCATGGCAGATACTTAGGGTTAGGAATGCTTCTCAGCTGCTATGAAAGGGAGTAACAGTTAACAGTGTTTACACTTACACACACAGACACAGCTGCTGTGGAACTGGAAATTCTATGACCCAGAGCACATTAACAACATTCACCCCAGGGTGAAAGCACATCAAGTGCTATAACTCCCTCGTTAGCCTTTGTCTTTCTCCAAAAACTCAGAGGACACATAATAATTGCTAACTTTTGTTGGGCCCCTTTAATGTGCAAAGTTCTATTCCAGGGGCTTTATCTGTAATGATTAATTCTCACAGCAACCTTATAAGGTAGATACACAATTATTCCCTCTTTACAATGAGGAAACAGGCCGAAGAAGGATTAAATAATGTGCCCAAAGACCCATTATGAGACAATTACAGGCAGTCTGGCCCCAAAGCCCAGTTTTCTGTTGCATCATCTGTCTACTCTACTTATAATACTTATTTATTCTACATGTAAGTTATTTCCAGATTACATGGATTGCAAAATTTCCTATGCTATGGTCTGTCTTTTCACTCTCTTAATATCTTTGCAGTGAACAAAAGCTGCTAATTGAATTAATCTAATTGAATTGATCAGTCTTTTCCTTTATGGTACTCTATTTTTTGTACTCTAAGAAATGTTTGTTCAAGTTAATAAAAATTTAGCCCAAGTTCATCAAAATAGTCTCCTATAGTCTACATGTTTTAGCATTTTACCTCTTACAGTGGCTTGGAAATGATTTTTGTGTCTGATGGGAGGAAAAGATCATGAATCGCTCCCATAAAATATTCCATTTATTAAAAAAACTGTTCTTCCTCCTCTGCATTGCCACTTTTATAATAAATGTTCACATAAGAATACAAATTCAGGCTGGGCTCGGTGGCTCAGCCTGTAATCCCAGCACTTTGGGAGGCCGAGGCAAGTGGATTGCCTGAGCCCATGGGTTCGAGACCAGTCTGGGAAACTTGACAAGACCTCATCTCCACAATAAATTAAAAATTAACCGAGCATGGTGGCGCATGCCTGTAGATCCAGCTACTTGGAAGACTGAGGTGGAAGGATCGCCAGAACCCAGCAGGTCGAGGCTGCAGTGACCAGGAGCGTCCTCACTGCACCACTGCACTCCAGTTTGGGCAACAGAGTGAGACTCCAACTCAAAAAAAAAAGGAATATGAATTCATTTTTAGTTATTACTTTGGCATAATTAGTGCATAAACTAAATTACATTGGAATACATCTTAAACATTAGGAGATTTTACCCAAAATCTGGCCATGAAACTGTGATCCCACACATACTCAAATATGAAAATATGACTCCAGTGGAGAGAGTGAGAGTCTGTGAATATTCCACTGCAGCTATATTCTATTCCAGAGCCTTCCAAACTGATGTGAAGAGAAAATTTTGTTCTCTGGGGGGAAGGGTTAGAAATATAGGCAGAGAGCAAAAATAAATAAATACATACATCTTCATCACAGCAATCTATTTATTCAAGCTACAAAGAGTAACCAGGTTATTTGTTGTTGTTGTTTTATTTTGTTTTTTACCTTAGGATTTTTCTAAACTTTAATATGCTAACACCCAGGATGTCACAAGAAGAATCATTTCCCAACTTTGACCACAGAGCCCTTTGATCACAAAGCACTGACTCTCAGCATGGCCTCTGTTCTTTATTTAGACGCCTGATCTTAGCCAAAAGGCCAAGGAGCCATTGTTCTCTATTTAGTAGGGAGAAAAGAAGCCATCAGCTTCTTGCCTCCAAACCCAGAATGCCACCTGCCTCTGAACTCACTCTTTCCTTCCCCCTCCTGTGCTGTGGGCCTTCTCCATGGTGGGAGGAAGGGTTCACTCATGCCCACCCCTACTGCTTCCTTGGGGACCTGACTCTGTCCTCTGCTGGCTTTTCTGGCTGGCTTTTTCCCTACCACATCTACATACGTTTTCCATCTCTCCTAGTTTAAAAAGAACAACCACAGGGAATGTAAAATCGTAAGGCTCCTCTGGAAAATAGTATAATGGTTCATTTTTAAAAAATAAGTATACACCTATCATACAACTCAGCAGTTACACTCCTGGGCAGAAAAATAAAAACTTATATCCACACACAAGTTTGTACACAGATGCTCATAGCAGTTTTATAGCCCCAAACTGGAAACAACCACAATGTCCTTCAATAGGTGAATGGCAAACAACAACAACAAAAACCTGTGGTGCAACTGAGATGCTTCTCGAGATCATATGCTGACTGGGAAAAAAAAGTGAAAGGGCGTAACACAGAGTCAATATACCTATGAGCTGCCATTTTAACATTGCTTAGCTTTGTCATGTTTTTCTAGTAGTTCACTTTAATTTACCCTCTAATCACTAGCCAAGGACAGAACCAGTTTTTCAGAGGTAGCAACTGATAATTGCTTTCCCACCCCCTCCCCAGCTTGTTTTGTAAACAGGTTAACCTACTCGGTCTTTGTGCCCTTCTTGACATAGACCCCATCACCATGGCAGCAATCATGTGACTAACCCACCCATCTGCCTGGGGTCCGTCACCTGATGTCATCAGTACCTGTGCTTACCTGTCCTCTTCGTGATGACATGGAAAGGACCACCACTCAATCACCTTAGTGCCCTGCCCCCATCAAAGGGAAGGTTTAAAAGGATTCAACCAGGAGTAGCCATTTGCCATTGCTTTGCTAAGCTATGATCGCCATGTTTTCTAGCTTTGGCCACCCTCCCCTACCTTGGGGAGGTAAATCCTTTCTCTCTCTCCCTCTCCCTCTCTTCCATTTGCCATTCTTTGGTTAAGCACTGGCCAGGTCATGTGTTCTTTGAGGTGTGGCCAGGCTATGACATATTTTCCTAAGCTTTGGCACCCTCCCCTACCTTAGGGAGGTGAATCTCCTCTCTCTTTCTCTCTCCCCCCTCCTTCCTTTCCTCCCTCTTTCTCTCTCTCTCTCTAATTTACGTTCTAGCCACTGCTTTGCTAAGCTATATAGTGTGACCATGTGGCTATGTTGCTATGGTCACCATGTTTCCTAGCTTTGGTGCCCTTCCCTACCTTAAGGAAGTGAATCTCCTCTCTCTTTCTAATTTACTTTCTTGCCATTGCTTTGCTAAACCCTGGTCAGGCCATGTTTCCTAGCTTTGGCCCCCTCCCCTACCTTGGGGAGGGGAATCTCCTGTGTCTGTCTGTCTGTCTCTCTCTCATTTACTTTCTAAATAAACTACATTTTCCAATCTAACTTCTGTGCAATTCTTTGCATCTTTCACATGGCACCAGATTGCACACCCCGGCGGGTCTGACCTAACATTTTGGAGGCGCCTACTGGAATATTTTAACCTAACAAAAAGCCATTCTCAAAAGGTCACATACGATATAGTTCCACTTATATAGCATTCTAGAGATAACAAAATGGAGAACAAATCCGTGGTTGCCAGGGGTTAGGGATGGAGGAAGCATTGAATGTGACTATAAGGGGGTAGCACAAGGGAGATCTTTGTGGATATGGAATGGTTCAGTATCTCGATGCCAGTGGTGGCTACACAAACCTGCACATGTGATAAGATAACATTGAACTATATGAACATGCTGCACTAATGTCAATTTCCTGGTTTAGATATCGTACTATAGTTATATAGATGTATATCTACTCGTGTAATAATATAACTTTTTTTTTTTTTTTTTTTTTTTTAGAGTCTCACGCCTTTGCCTAGGCTGGAGTGCAGTGGCACACTCACGGTCACCACAACCTTGACCTGCTGGGCTCAGGCGATCCTTCCACCTCAGCCTTCCAAGTAGCTGGAACAACAGGCATGCGCCACTATACCTGGCTAATTTTTTATTTCTTGTAGGGATGAAGTCCCACCGAGTTGTCCAGGCTGGTCTCAAACCCACAGGCTCAGGCAATCCTCTCATCTCGGCCTCCCAAAGTGCTGGGATTATAAGCAAGAGCCACCGTGCCCAGTCAATAACTTACAAATACATACACACATACACATGTCCCACCAATGTTTTATTACACTACAGTTACCTAGATGTAGAAGTGACCATTGGGGAAAATGGGTGAAGGGCAAATGGAGCCTTTCAATAATTCATTTTCCAACTTTCTGTGAACCAATAACTTTTTTTCTTTTTTTCCTTTTTAAAAGACAGGATCTTGCTGGGCGTGGTGGCTCATACCTGTACCCAGCACTTTGGGAGGTGGAAGTGAGAGAATTGCCTGAGCCCAGGGGTTCGAGATCAGCCTGGACAACTTGGTGAGAACTCATCTCTACAATAAATAATTTTAAAAAATTAGCTGGGTATGATGGTGTGCTGTAGTTCCAGCTACTTTGAAGGCTGAGGCTGAAGGATCACCTGAGCCCAGCAGATCAAGGATGTGGGAGCCGTTAGAATGCCACTGCACTCTAGCCTGGGTGACAGAGTGAGACTCAGACTCAGAGAGAGAGAGAGAGAGAGAGCGAGAGAGAGAGAGAGAGAGAGAGAAAGAGAGAGAGAGACAGAGAGAGAGAATGCATCTTTCTTTGTCACCCAGGCTGGAGTTCAGTGATATGATCTTGGCTCACTGTAGCCTCAGTCTCCTGGGCTCAAGTGATCGTCCTGCCTCAGTCTCCAGAGTAGCTAGAATTATAGGCATGTGCACCATGCCCAGCTAATATTTTTAAAACATTATTTGTAGAGACAGGGTCTATGTTGCCCAGGTTGGTCTTGAACTCCTGGGCTTAAGAGATCCTCCCATCTTGGCCTCCCAAGAGTGCTGGGATTACAGGCATGAGCCACTGTACCTGACCACTGATAATTTTTTCAAAATTAAAAAAAATGTTAAAGGGAAGAATATCAGCATTCACCAAAAATGCACCACCTTGCTTAAATCCTGCATTCTACTCCAAGTATAACCATATCCTCTCCACTGCTTTGCAGCCAAGCTTACTGAAAATATTTTCTCTGAGCCGGGCTCAGTGGCTCAGTCTGTAATCCCAGCACTTTGAGAGGCTGAGGTGAGTGGATTGCCTGAGCCCGCGGGTTCGTGACCTGCCCAGGCAACTTGGTGAGACCTCATATCTACAATAAATCAAAAATTAGCCGGGCGTGGTAGCGCGCACCTGTAGTTCTAGCTCCTTGGAAGGCTGAGGTGGAAGGATCGCCAGAGCCCGGCAGGTCGAGGCTGCGGTGGCCGG
>NW_007187547.1:287528-310537 GCF_000164805.1 Carlito syrichta
CTGCACTCCAGTCTGGGCGATGGAGTGAGACTCCAACTCAAAAAAAAAAAAAGAAAATATTTTCTCTGACTTAGATTCTCCATATCTACCTTCTTCTGTGCTATTGCTCTATACATTCATTTATCATCGGATATTTGCTATACGCCTGTTATGTGCTATGCACTGTCCTAGGTTCTTGGGACATATCAGTGAACAAAACCTTCTCCCTTGCATAGCTTATATTTGAGGGAGAGTAGGAGTGGCAGGCAATAAATAAAGTAAATACGTAAAATCATGTTTAAATGGTGATAATGCTATGAAGAAAAGCAAAGTAGGAAATAAGAATAGTACTTCAGTGGAAATAAATGTGATTTAAATGGGGTGCCAGCAAAGGCCCCACTGAGAGGTGACATTTGAGCAAAGACCTGAGGTGAGCAAAGGAGTGAGTCTGGCAGAAATGTGGGCTCATCGTTCCTGGCAAAGCAAACAGCAAGTGCAAAAGCCCTGTGGCAGGAGGCTTCCTGGCTCTTCCAAGACACAGCAAGGAGGCCAGTGTGAGAGGAGCAGAGAGAGTAATAGCAGGAGATGAGACACAAGAGAGGCAATTGGTTGGAGGTGGAAAGACCAGATCACTCCAGAGATTTGTCCGACACTGTAACCCTGAAAAATGAGTGAGTTGGAAAGACCTTGATGAGTCCTGTGCAAAGGAGTGACATGATCTAACACGAATTTATTGCTCTTTCCCAGGCAAATAAAACCCTCCACTTTGTACAACCTGTTGGTGTCTTCTTAGGCCTCATTCTTGTTGATTGTCCTTTCAGTAGCATTTGACCCTGTTGACCCTGTTGTCCTCCAGTCTGGATTTCCTACCTCTCTGGAACACTTCTTCACAACCTCTTTTCCTTTACCTGTTCCAAGCTTTCTTAAGATGGTGTATGCGGCCCTCATATCATATTAAAACAAATACTCTTCTGGGGCAATCTCATCTTCTCCCCCGGTTTCATTCCAGCTGTGTGCTAATGCTTCCAAAACTGGTCTCGCAGGCCAGGATAACTCACCTGCACTCTGCAGCTACACATCCAGCTGCCTAGTACATATTTCCACACGGATGTCCCAAAGTCTCTCAGACTCAACTTGTGCAAAATGGAACTATCTCCCTGCTGCTGCCTTCCTAACACCCACCAGGTTGACTTCTCCTGAGTCCCCAGTCTCAGTTGAAAGCACGGCATCTACCTTGTTGCTTAAGTTAGAGATTTAGGAGTTATCTTTAGATCTTGCCTTCCCCTCACTCTTCAGATGGAGTGCATTGCGAGGTCATCTTGATCTTGCCTCCCTACCAGCATGGCAACTTTCCTCTTCTCTCCTCTGCTTCAGCCACCATATAGGACAAGTCACCACCAGCTTTCCCCAGCATCCCAAAAACCTTCAACCCCTGGATCCTGCTTCCCTGTCCAGCTCCATCTTCCCATCATGGTCTACACTGCAGCCACATTGACGTTCTTCCAGTTCCTTGAAAAACCAGCCATTGACCTCCTCCCTTTACCTGTATCAGTCCTGCTTATCATTCCAATCACAGCTTTCCTTCGTGGTAATTTCTCTGGAAAAAGTTTCCTGACTCACACGTTGAGTGAGAGCCTCCCACTCTGTGCCCTTTGAGTGCCATGTGTCTCCCCTCTCACAGTCCTCACTCTGCACACATCATTGGTGCTGCCTTGCTGAATGTCTTTCTTCCTCACTGCATGTCTGCTGAGTGAAGGCAGAAATTATATCTCCTAAATATCTTGTATCCCTGGTGGTCTAGCTCATTTCCTGCCACAGAGTAGTGACAGATTTTGCAGGTCAGCCTGGACTTTGAGAGTGTCAGCTCAATGGGCTAGCCAGCCAAGCCCCAGAGAGGGTTGTCTCGAGGGGCTGGTAAGCCCAGTCCCAGAAGTGTTGGCTTTGATGGGCTGGCAAGCCTAGCCCTTGGGGTGTCTCAGCTTTGGAGTCTTGCCTCCTTCCAGCAGCTCTTCTGGTTCAGCTGGTTTGGTCGTCTGGTAAGCCAGCCTCTGGGGTGCACAGCTCTTTGGCTCTGACGATCTTCTGCAGCTCTTCAGGTAGCAACTCTTCAGGGTGGAGGTTCTTGTCTCATGCCCAGGAAGAAAGAGGGACACAGCTAGAAAATGAGAAAGCAGGATTTATTGAGAGGACAGAAAACCCCACACAGCAGAAGGGACCCCAAATGAGTTGGCCATTTGGGGCCCAAACCGGGTGCTTATATAGCCCTAAGCCCAAGTCAATTGGCTAGCACTAACTGTGAGCTGATTGGTCTACACTTAGCTGTTCTGATTGGTCCATACCAAGGACCAATCGGCAGGAGGTAGGGGCCTACTGGTGAACTGATTGGTTGCTTTTAGATCCTGGCAGTGAGTACTTACGAGGAGCTAGTTTAACAAAGCTGAGTCCGAGAGGCCTGCTGGGAATTTTCTAGGGAGTTCACTACATTGTTACCAGAGGACCTGTCTGCCTGCCTAGCCTTTCTCTTGCTATCTCCAGTCTCAGCAGGTTCTCAAAGTATTTATCAAGTAAATGAATGGAGTAAATAGATAAATGCAGTGGAGTATGTAACTCAGGACACTCTTGCCTGTCTCGTTCACATGCTGTGTCCCCAGTATCCAGAGCAGTGTCTGACACAAAGCAGGCATTCAATACATATTTGCTGAATAAATGAATCTCCATACAGAAATTCCATCCCAGTGGTCTGAGGAGGATTATATTATCCAGTCTGTGATACAGTTACACAGAGAATATCCTCTTAATTCTAACAAGACAGAGCAAGCCTGAGACCAAATTACACAGGAAGAATGAAAATAAACAGAAACTTGAAATCGTATTTTAATAGATCTTTACACATGTTTTATTTACCTTTCTGCAGGTACATGCATCTTCCCCAACTTATCAGAAGATTTGTTTTCTTTCTAAAGGGATTAAATTGGAGATGCTCCAGATTTGGGGATCCTGGGCCCAGCTTGGGGAGGAATGAAATGAAAATGGAGAAATTAAATGAAAACTCCAGACTGGATTATATGACCCAACACATGTTCCTCCTGGCTTGCTCCCAGAAAGCTTGCAGTCAGTATACTGGGACGGACAGACAATTGAAGGATTTCTTTGAGGGAAAAGACTTGTTGATTTTGACATTTGGGGATGTGCCATTAAATGATGGGGTCCTACCTAATCACCCTGGGTGACAACTATCAACATGAGGTTCCGTTTAGCTTTTGAATGCCTCACTATTAAATGTTATTTGATAACCAAAGATCACCAGGCACTTGAGGAAATTCACTCACATCAAAGTCAGAGATCAAAACAAAGAAGGAATAGAGACTCAGAAGAAACAGGGCCAAACAGTGGAAAACAACTTCAGAGAAAGTGCAATTAATGTCTCCAGAAATATAATAGTAGTGTATCAAGAGGAAAGAATGCTCTTGGAAATTAAAATGTTTGATAGCAGAAATAAGAAATTCACAGAATAAAAAGACAAGGAGACAAGAAATAATATATAAGATCAATGTTTTTAAAAATCTATATTAAAGCGCATGCCTGTAGTTCCAGCTACTTGGAAAGCTGAGGTGGAAGGATCGCCGGAGCCCAGTAGGTCGAGGCTGCGGTGGCCAGGAGTATGCCATAGCACTCCAGCCTGGGCGATGGAGTGAGACTCCAACTCAATAATGCCACTGCACTCCAGTCTGGGTGACAGAGTGAGACTCCAACTCAAAAAAAAAAATCTATATTAAACAAATGTTTAGCTTCTATTTACTCTTAGCAGATTTCTTTTTCTTTTTTTTTAAATTTTTTTTTTGAGTCGAAATCTCACTCCATCACCCAGGCTGGAGTGGCATGCTCATGGCCACTGCAGCCTCGACCTGCTGGGCTCAGCCAACCCTTCTGCTTCAGCCTTCCAAGTAGCTGGAACTACAGACACATGTCACCACACCCTGTCGGTGACAGCACTGACCAAGGGTGGGTTAGGACCCGCACCGGAGAATCTGGACAGCGAGAAGAGACCACTCGGAGGCAGTTCTTCTGGGAACAGTCTGATCAGGACTGAAGCCAAATTTTATTCGGACTCCTTCCAACTTATATACCATTTTCTATTATCCTCCAGCAGTGTGATAATCACTCACTGGGGGTGTACAAGTTCCGTGCTTTACAAACTATGCATCACAAGATGACCACGAGATCTGCAATTTCCAAGCAAACAATTCGAACTCTATGATGTCTGTCGTGCTTACATTAAGGTCACAGGTGCACAATTTCAATACAAATCGTTCAAAGTGTTTTCCATAATGTTCAATGAATCATTCATATTATACTCTTTGTTCTAAATCCTGATTAATACAAAAAACTTTTCTAAGTTAACTCTAGGTTTACTGACTCCTAATATTTTTAATGATTAATATTATCAACTTAACACTATACTATAATCTATAAGTTTACTTAAATGACTTAGCTGTTAGTTATACTATTATCCTATTACGATTTAACGTAATGCCTTATAACTCAGTTAAAACTTATTCTTAAACTACAAAACTTTACTATAATTCATATGTTTCATATGTCTAAACTTTAATTTTTATATGATCTAGTGATTGGACTTTAATACTATGCTATATCCTATTAAGCTAATACCTCATCATTAATTCTTTTATAAATCGTATAGTAACTATTATATTTGAATAATGTAGCAAAAGGAAACAAAACAGCAAGCGTAAATTTACGCAACTATGAGTGTATGTGTATATATTTTATTCTAACAAGTCTACTCTAAAAATCAAATAGTAGCTGTCACTCTCTTGAACAAGGAAATGCATGGCCACCATGATGGCTGTGGGCTGAGGCAGACAGAGTTTCAGTAATTAACGAAACAAAAGAAAACGTTCTGCCTGGCTAGGGGCAGGGTGACAAAACTATCATGGTAATTTAGTTTCTAATCTTAGCCCTAGGGGAAACAGCTTTCCAAAGCTGACTAACCAGTCTACCAGGAAATAGAAGTTAAAAAATATCTAGAAAGAAGTAAAAACTTAGAAAGACAGAGAAAAATAATTCTACTATGCACTTTCCATCAGGTGTATTGAGATTTACTTATAAGTTTTACTGCCATGTATGCACACTGGTCACTAATCACACGCCAATATTATAGGTATAACTGATATCTTATGTCAGAGGCGATCTTCCAGATGGGCCTTTACAGGCCTCAGCCATGTAGCTATAGATGTTGGCTCCCAACAACACCCAACTAATTTTATTGATTTATTGTAGAAATGCGGTCTCGCCAAGTTGTCCAGGCTGGTCTTGAACCCCTGGACTCAGGCAGTCTTCTTGCCTCTGCCTCCCAAAGTGCTGGGATTACAGGCATGAGCCACTGCGCTGGCCTACATTTAGGAATTAACTTTCTAAAAAGTTCAGACTATTTCTCCCCAGCTTTATGTTCAGCTAAAAGCTAGAGTACATTAAAGCAAAGATGGAAGCAAATATACTTTAGCAGTACCCTAAAGCCAAGATGAAACTAAAATTACAAAAATAAACTAACTTTCTTCACATAGAGTAGGAAAAAATGCACAGCTCAATATAATCCTTGAAGTTTTTTCACTTTTAAATTCACTCTGGGCTGGGCTCAGTGGCTCAGCCTGTAATCCCAGCACTTTGGGAAGCCGAGGAGAGTGGATTGCCTGAGCCCAAGGGTTTGAGATCCACCCAGGCAACTTGGTGAGACCTCGTCTCTACAATAAATCAAAAATTAGTTGGACGTGGCAGTGTGCACCTGTAGTTCTGGCTACTTGGAAAACTGAGGTGGAAGAATTGCCGGAGTTCAGTAGGTCAAGGCTGCGGTGGCCAGGAGTATGCCATAGCACTCCAGCCTGGGTGATGGAGTGAGACTCCAACTCAATAAATAAATAAATGATAAATTCACTCTGATGGTAAGATTATAAATTTAATCCTCATATTTAAGTAGAAAAAAATTCACAGGATAACTGAATTCATCAAACATTAAATCAGGCACATGTGCTTTCTAGACAATTTAATTATCCAGGATTTGAAGTGACTTCTACTTCTTCCATAGATATTTCTATTACCTTATCACTGCTTTTCTGGAGAGCAAATCAGTTGTCCTACAGTCCCCTGAAATGATCCAAATTCTGACATTCAACTTGCCTTGGTAAAGCTTAGAATATCTTCTCCCAGCTATATGCTGGGAAAAAGAACTATAGTAATACTCTAACGAAAGACTGAAACTCAAAATCTAAAAGGAATTTATTAGAAAACAAACATGGTTAAGTAACTATATTTGTTTATGTTGCTTCTCCATTGACTAGTGGGTTGGAGCTGGGAAACCCTCCATTTGTTTCAGTGAAATCTATCATTCACTGATTAAACGTACCTTGAGCCAGACACTGTACTTGGCTCCAGTAATAATTTGTTGAAAAGACAGTAAGAGCATCTAATAGTTGATGGTCAAGTCACTTTAATGGAGGCATATGCAGAACCTCATATTGCTTCTTCACATACTTGTGAAAAGGATAAGGAGAACATGAACAACAGTACTTTCTGGACCTTGCTATGAAGTAATGTGTTTACACTTATTGTGTAACCTTTACTACTCATGACAAGCACAAAGTTCTATTTGCAGCTTTAATGTCAACACAACTTTTTATGAATTTCTTTGCCTTGCTTTTTCCTGAGATTTCTGGAAGTTCTGTAACTACGAGGTTAAAAGTGCAGACCCCAGGGTTCAACAAGCCTGCTTTGAGACTTGGATCCTGATGAATTTAGTAATCTTGTGAACTTTTTTTAGCTTGGTCTAGGGCAAAATATTTTACATCTATGAGCCACATTAATGTATGAATTATGATTTGGCAGCATGCATCAGCAAGTCCAAGTCAACAGTGACTGAAATGCACCAGGATTTATACTTTCATGTTAAGTGTGAAGGTTGCTGTCCAAGACTTGTGTGGCACATCCATAAAGCCACCGTGGACCCAGGCTCCCTGCACTGTCTGCCTCTCCATCCCCTTTGAATGGCTTTGTCTTCATAGCCCAAGATGGCTCTGGAAGCTCCATCCACCACATTCCCATTCCAGGTGACAGAATGAGGGAAATACTTGAAACGTTGGTTTATAACTTTTTCCTGGTAGTATAAAATGCCAGGCACTAAATGTTTACTTTTTCCATTCATTCACTCAACAGATATGTGATGAGCACCTACTATGTGCCAATGGCTTACAGTGGGCGCTGGAAATATGAAGGAGAATAAGATAGATAGGGTCCCTGTCCCTATGAGCCATTGTAAGAACCCTAAGGATGATTTAATTGTTCATGGCAATAAGCCAGCCCTGTGAAAGACGAAACAGCAGGAGAGGTTAAAAACTATAGATACAGAGGACCTGACCTTGGTAGGGGTCTCAATAAAACATTTCTCAATTTTGTCAATAATTTTGTCCTTCTTTATGGCAGCGTTATATTCCATTGTGTATACGTACTACATTTTTTATCCACATTTTTAAAATTATGAACTTCACAGCACCTTGGATGGACTTAGAGGCTATAATACTGAGTGATCTATCACAGAAACAAAGAACCAAGTATCACATGTTCTCACTCATAAGCAGAACTTGAATGACTATCGTAATACTACAGGAAAGCTATTGGCAGCAGTGGGAAATGACCGGGGAGGGGGGACACACCGCATTAGCAAGGGTACCTGCATAATGAACATTTGCATACCTAACCCTGAATTGTGCCCCACATATGTAAAATTAAAAATTAAAAAAAATTAAAAATAATTCATATATAATTTTAGATTTTATTTTCTAATAATATTAACATAAAATATAACCTCTTTTAATTTTCTCCAAAAAACCCCACAGTTTTCCATTCTAGGAAAACAAGACTTTGAAATTAGCCTATTGATTTGCTCTCCCATATTGCTAGAAAATAAGAGTGCTTTTTAATATACAGCAAACAGGAGAAAGGGCAAAAGATTCTCTGGAAACCAAAAACCGCTCTGCAGGAAGCATCCCTTTCCATCTATATCCATAATGCCATGTCGACACTGAGTTCTGCAGTTCCACTCAGGTAAAGATGGTAGACCTTTGACAATGCAAATATTCAAACATGAATGATAAGAGATATCCTGCTCTTTTTGTTTAATAGCCAAACACCCCAGACTTACAGCTGTGTTTATTTAGTGAACTCACTGTGAAACAGGTGCCTCACACCAGAAGCAGATAAAGTATGAGAGCTGGGAGCTGATGTATAAAAGAATACAAAGATAATACATTTATGGCCGGGCTCGATGGCTCAGCCTGTAATCCCAGTACTTTGGGAGGCCGAGGTGAGTGGATTGCCTGAGCCCGCAGGTTCCAGACCCGCCTGGGCAACTTGACGAGACCTCATCTCTACAACAAATCAAAAATTAGCCGGGCGTGGTAGCGCGCACCTGTAGTTCCAGCTACTTGGAAGACTGAGGTGGAGGGATTGCCAGAGCCCAGCAGGTCGAGGCTGCGGTGGCTGGGAGCGGCCGTTGCACTCCAGTCTGGGTGACAGAGTGAGACTCCAACTCAAAAAAAAAAAAAAAAAGAAAATACATTTATAAGTTAGCATTTGTGTATCTTTTTATTTTGTAAAATAATTTACTGTTATATTTAGACGTGCCAGTATCCATTACCTCAGGCGATAGCTTATAAACCCAGAGGAAAATGCTGGCTTCAAGTTCATCAATATTTGTGGGATATGATAAAAGTTGTACTGGAAAAAAAAAGAAAACATTTCCTCAGGGAATTACATTTGAGCTGGGTCCTATGGGATGAGTAATGACTACACGCACAGAAATTGCTTGCTGCCTACACAATATCCAGACTCTCTCTCTCTCTTTTTTTTTTTTTTGAGTTGGAGTCTCACTCCTTTGCCCAGGCTGGAGTGCAGTGGCACAGCACGTTCATGGCCACCCCAGAGTCAACCTGCTAGGCTCCGGCGTTCCTTCTGCCTCAGCCTTCCAAGTAGCTGGAACTACAGGCGTGCAATACCACGCACAGCTATTTTTTATTTTATTGTGGAGACGAGGGCTCACCAAGTTGCCCTGGCTGGTCTTGAACCCTCAGGCTCAGGCAATCCACTTGCCTAGGCCACCCAAAGTGCTGGGATTACGAGCTGGGCCACCAAGCCCGGCCCAGACTCTTTTTCTTTGTTAGTTTTCAAACCCAGATCTCTTCAGGGTAACAACCCTTCTTGCAGGCAGATATGACCAATGGAAAGCAGGCAGAAGTTGTTGAAAAACATTCTTTAAGAGGGACTCAGTCTGGGTGCAGTGGTTCAGGCTTGTAATCCCAGCACTTTGGGAGGCTAAGGCGGAAGAATTGCTTGAACCCAGGCGTTCAAGACCAACTTGGGCAATATGGTGAGAACTTGTCTCTATAAAATGAATGAATGAATAAATGAATAATTTTTTTTAAAGGAATGACTCAGGAGAGTGCCTTTTGCCCTTCCCCGTCTACTTGCCTGGTTGACATTTGCAGCAGGCACAAGAACCAGAGGATGGAAACTATGCACTAAATGTTAGGAAAAGCAGTCTCGTTCACACAGTTTTTGACCCCCTCCTTGGATATGTAAGAATGAGGCTGGAACATTTCCTTACCAAGAAGTAAAAGAGCCCACACAGCCTGGCCTGGTTTATTGTCTTGTGTGGGAGCACCTGTCCCTGTTTCAGGTTCAAGGTGTGCTCCTTTGTCTTTCCTGTTTAAGCATCCATGTTAATGACCTTCAGACACGCCCCCAGCTCTCAGTATGTCAGACTCTACAGAGGTGGGGAAGGGACAGGGCCTTCTGCTGAAGCACAATAGGGGTGCATGGAGGCCAATTGCCCTGTGTCTGCTGTAGGGGGACCCACTGGCCATGGGAAGCCGTCACCCACTATGGAAGCCGGTCTTGCTCTGTCTCTTCTCTGTGTGAGCAAAGCATTGTTCCATCCAGTGCTTGACTGTGTTGTTTTCTCCTTCGTGACTCAGATACCAAGATGCGGTGGGCATAAGTGTTCAGACTTCTGTTCTTGATAATAAGCAATAGATGTCTCTTGCTTGACAGGATGGCAAAGCAAGCATGCCTCCATGAAGCATATCATGTCATGGTAAAAACGCAGGGGTTGTCAGCTTTATTGCCCAGGGTGGTAATGACTTCTGAGGGGTGGTGATGGCCTCCCTCTGACCAGAGGAGAATACTCCCATGGTGTCCCAGGGGCCATAGATGATGTCAAAGTGAAGTAGGTGACTCCCCTGCCCCTTCCAGTACAGGGAGTTCTGTCCAATCCAGGTCACTTGCAGGCCTCAATAAGATCTGTTTTCAATCAACACAAAACTACCAATCGCATTGCTGAAAACAAAACTGTTACAATGAGGCCTTTCTCTAAGGATGAAATACAACAATTGAAGGACAGATATGGAAAAAAGCCAGGGAAGGCTCATGTAACATGGTTGGTGCATCTGTTTGATAAAGGGGCATTGCAGACCCAAATATTTCAGGCTGAAAGGCATGGTGAAGGATGAAGCCAGTTTGAATGGGGTCCTTTGTGGCAGCAGACCTTGGAAGCTGTTCAGCAAGCCATAACCCAGGCACTGCCTTTGAGACCTTTGGAGCCTGCTAGCTTAGTTGGAATGGCAGGATCCCCCAAATCCATGCAAGCTGATTAGTGTCTGTGGCCACCGGAGTGCACCAGCCTCTGTGATTTTGGATACATAAGTTGTCTGAGGCAGCTGCCAGGTACACCCCTTTCAAACAGCTCCTTGCTTGCTCTTGGACACTGATGGAGACTGGTGAGCATCTTATAGCCAAAATACCACATGTGATGCTACAACATAAACTACCCATTCTCATTTGGGTGCTTACAAATCATACCAATAAAATTGGCCAGGCTCAACAGAGCTTGATCATTAAATGAAAATGGAACATTCCAGATGAGGCCTGACCAGGGCCCTAGGGACTAGCAGCCTCCATAAACAAATAGCTAGCTTGCCAGGAGGGACCAATCCATTCTCGGTGCTTTGTCCCTCTTGTGGTAACCTGAGGTCCAAGATTCAAAGATGTGCCCGGCAATGATAGGATATGGTTTATTCACAGTTCTGCAAAACTAATGGGGTCCACTGGGCTGTGACCCCTATCTGGACAGTGGATGGCCATCTTTTGACTGAGACTGGATATAAATGAGCTGTCCAATGGACCAAACTACATCCAGTGGTGATAATCCTGAGGCCACTCCTGCCACCTGTAATCCCAGCACTTTGGGAGGCGGGGGCAAAGGGATTGCCTGAGTCCAGGGTTTCGAGCCCAGCCTGGGCAACTTGGTGAGACATCATCTCTACAATAAACCAAAACATTAGCCAGGCATGGTGGTGCACACCTGTAGTGCTAGCTACTCAGAAGGCTGAGGCAGATGGATCACCTGAAGCCAGCAGGTCAAGGCTGTGGTGGCTGTGAGCATGCTGCTGCACTACAGCCTGGTGATACAGTGAGACTCTGACTTAAAAAAATAATAAAAATAAAATTAAGAACTATTCATCAAAAAGAAAGTTTAAAAGCCATAGACTGGAAGAAGATAGTAGTTACAACACATTTAACTGGCAAAAGAACAGTATTCAGCATGTATGAAGAACTACAAACCAATTTTAAGCAACATTACTTGTATTAGTCAGAATTTGCCAGAGAAACCGACTAATGGGATAGATATATAGATATATAGAAAAAGATGTAGTACGAAGGATAGGCTTACGAGAGTATGGAGGCTGAGAAGCCTCCCTATCTGCCATTGAGAAGCTGAAGACCCAGAAAAGCTGATGGTGTAGTTTCAGTTTACACCCGAAGGCCAGAGCAGCCAAAGGTCCAAGAACTAGGAGTGCCAGTGTCTGAAGGCAGGAAAAGATGGATGTCCCAGTCCAAGAAAAGAGAGAGAGAGAATCTGCCCTTTCTCTGCCTTTTAGTTCTATTCGGGCCCTCAATGGATTGGAGGATACCCACCCACAATGGTGAAGATGAATTTTCTTTACTGAGTTTACTGACTCAAATGCTAATCTCTCCCAGAAACACCCTCACAAATACACACAGAAATAATGTTCTATAAGCTATCTGGGGGCACCCCTTAGTCCACTCAAGTTGACACATAAAAATTAGCCATCACCCCACCAAAAGGTAACTAGGTTTAAAAAAAAAATCAGTACACATTTCACAAAGAAAATAGGAATTGAGAATAAGTCTAAGCTAAGATGCTCAATCTCACTAGCGACTAAAACCACAATAAGATACCACTTCACACACACTAGTTTGGCAAAAAAAATATCTAGCAAAATCAAGGGATGAGAAGAAGATGGTAAAATAAGAACTCTTATACACTGCTGACAAAAAAGAAAAGCAATTTGGTCTTGACTCATAAGGTTAAGAACTCATATTCTACCTCCCAGCAATTCTACTACATTTCCTTCTACAGGTATTTTTGAACCTGTAGACCAGAAGGCATGTTTAAATTTTCTTGTCATGGTGTCATTGTTTGTAATGGAAGCAATCCAAAACAGAAGCAATCCAAATGTCCACTGAAGAGAAAGGATAAATAAATTGTGACGGAGTCACACAAGAGGAGAGCTAGACAATGTTAGAGTCTCACAATGGAATATTACACACCAGAGAGAATGATCCAACTACACATACATGGAATAATCTGGATTAACCTAGAAATATAATATTAAGGGAAGAAAAATCACAGAAAAAAATACCTGTGGTATAAACATCCTTTAATAAAGGTCAGAAACAGGATGAGGAAGACATGCATCGGTAACTTCAATGGAATTGGTAATTTCTCATCTGAGTTTAAGTAGTGGGTTCACAGGTATCTGATTTATTAGCACGTTTGACACATATCATATACATTATAATTATTCTTCTGATGTATATAATAGTACGTTTCGAAATAATTTCTAACCATAAAAATGATTTGCACCTCTGGTCATTTTCAGCTAACTTCCTATTGGTCTCCTTTGTGTGGCTGTCAAATTCCTTGTCAAGAATGGTGGACTGTGGTGGACATCTCTCACGTTTGTTGGCTCCCAAGCTCTTGCACACTCATCTTATGGTTAGGGAATGTCCCACCTTGAGAGGCCCACCTCCCTAGAAAGCAGCCAGGAGACTCCCTTTCCCACCAGGTAAGAGCGGGCATGTGACCCAGCTCCATGGATCAGTGGCACCCTTGGAAGATTTCCATTTAGAGAAAGCAACATGGGGAGGGAGGCTCCTGTGGGATCAGAGTTGCAGGTGGGTTGGAAGCAGAGGTACCTTATGCCCAGAGGTAGCAGGGGTCACGAGATGAAATTCATAGTGCAAAAGTGCCAGGGGTATTGACTATGGCAATGAGAGCCTGAAGATGGGTGGGAGGCAGCTTCCTCATCACATCAGTCCTGAGGAAGTCTAGGGCACTGTTTCTGAAAGCACTGTCTAGGTCTTGTCTCTGGCCTTCATGATTCAATTTTGATGAACTTCTCTGCTGAATCAGCCAGGGTTGGCTTCTGTTGCCTGCGCAGAGCAAAATTCACTGTTATGTTTTTCCTGTAACTACTTGTTCACAGATCTTACCCCCTTCAACATTTTGTAATCCAGTAACCCAACATCCCACATGTCCGTAGCATTAGGGACACAATTATAGAAAAAAATACACACATGCACTATATACATATGTATAAATGTAAGTGAGTGTGTGTGTGTGTGTGTGTGTGTGTGTGTGTGTGTGTGTGTGTGTATGTGTGTGTTCCATGCCCTCAAGGAGTGCAAAGTCTAATCAGGAAGGTGGTGATGGACACCTTTGGTTAAAGCAACATCCACTCCCATCTCGCTCCACTCTTGCCTGCTTTTGATGTAGAAGCTGGGAAAGATAAATTCTTTCTATCCGTGGCAGCTAGGCAGAGCCATATGACACAGTTTCGGCCAATGAGAAATAAGTAGAAGTCAGTTGGGGAGGCTTGTAGAAGAGTTTTGCCTCTTCAAACCAAAGACAGATGTAGCTGGTACCATCCCTGATCCCTTTCTGCTGCCTTGAGTGTGGTTATGATACCTGAACCCACATGCAACCATGAAAGAAAGGTCAAGCAAAGAACAGGGACAGCAGATGCAGCTGAACTAACGCCTGGAAAAGCCCTTCTCTGGACTTGCTGTTATGAGAGAAAAAAACTGCTATTTGTTTTTACTACCGTCAATCAAATATTCTGCTTACAGCTGAAAGCATTCCTAATTTAAACAGAAAAATTACAATCAAGGAGTGGTCGATGTTACCATAGAGAGTGAATGAAAGACTAGCTTCTTTCTTGACAAATACAACAGAATATTCTCTGTCATTGCGGTTCTTAATCTGGGGAGCATTTCAAACTCTTGAGCACCCAGTCATCTGTCAAGCTCCATCCTCCTTTGGCTTTGGTGACGTTATGCCATTCGTGTTGCAAAGTTGAGCACAGCGCCCAACTACCCAACGCCAGAGCAGCATAAAGGAGTTGTCCAGTCAGGAAACTTGCAGCACACCCATTTACAACATAAGGAGTAGGGCTGGCTTCATGGGCTTGTGATCTGTGTAACCCCACAGGCACCCATACTCAGAAGAATTCCACACTTGGTTTGATAGTCTGCTGTTACCATCTTGAAATCCTTAATTTAAAAAAGAGGGCTTATATTTTTATTCTTCACTAGGCTCTGCAAATCATGTAGCTGGACCTGATAAGAAATTCTAAAATATTCATAGACCAAATCAGAAATATGGTGCCTCTTAACTCAATTTTCCTTCGACTCCATTCTCATATATCTGGTGAGATACAAATTTACTTCCTCCTGCTAAGTATGTATAAAATACCCCTGAGTGAAAATCAAACACTTCTCTTAATGCTAACTCTGCTCCATTAAAAAAAACAAAAACAAATGTGCAAGTTTTAAGAACAGTTCATTCCCTCGAGAATAGCTGGTATGACAATTTCTCAGTCTGTGGTCACCATCAAAGGAAAGCAAATAATGCTGTGGTATGGCGATTTGATTTATTATCTAAACTCAACACTTCCAATATGCTTCACAGAAATGTGTCTGGTTTGGAAAATAAAAAGAAAACCAAAGTGAGAATGAGAACTTAAGAAGTACAAAACAGCTGGGCTCGGTGGCTCAGCCTATAATCCTAGCACTTTTGGAGGCCAAGGCCAGTGGATGGCCTGAGCCTGTGGGTTCGAGACCAGCTTGGGAAAGTTGGCGAGACCTCGTCTCTACAATAAATAAAAATAGCCGGGCGTGGTAGTATGTGCCTGTAGATCTGGCTACTTGGAAAGCTGAGGCGGAAGGATAGCCGGAGCCCAGCAGGTTGAGGTTGTGGTGACCGTGAGCATGCCGCTGTACTCCAGCCTGGGCGACAGAGTGAGACTCTGACTCAAAAAAAAAAAAAAAGTACGAAATACTTAGCTTAAAACCAGGGTGGAGGAATTAAAAACATATTTTGAGCAAAACTTCAAGTATTCAGCTGCTATAACAAAGGTCAAAATAACAGTGACCTATCAAGCTAGATGTCTGTTTCTTTCTGATGTAACAGTTAGGATGTTAGTTATCTGGAAATGATTCACCAGCCCCAAGGAATTGATGATTCAGTTTCCTTAATCTTGTGGTTTCAAATGTACCTGCTCTCACTCCCACCATTCTGTCTGCATATTCCCTGAGAGAAAAGGGAAGAGGGGGAATAGGAAGGCTCATTCTTCCATTCTATGAAAATCTTAAGAATTTTTTTCTTAAGGAACTACTCTCATGGCTTTCCTCCTGCCCCACTGGTTGTTATTTTTCATTCTCTGTGCTGGTCTTTCCTTTTTGTTCCACCATCTGCATGGTGGAAGGCTCTTGGTCTTGGTCCTTTGGTGTTTTTTTTTTCTGTATCTATACACTTTTCTTTCATAGTCTCATGGTATTAGACACCATCTTCTTGCCAATGACTCCCAAATTGATATTTCCATCCTAGAACTTCTCCCTAAACTCCAGACCAGAGGTATCAAGGTACTCCCTGTATATCTCCACCTGAAAGTCCAATGAGTTTCCATACCGCCGACTTTCATCTGCAGACCTGTTCTACCACAACCTCCCTAGTTGATGGCATCCTAGTTCCCGTTCTCACAGATGGCAACTTCTTCCTTATCGTTGCTCAAGCCCAAAACCTGAGTTGTCTTTAACTCCTCTCTCACACCCAGCTTTTAGTCTGTGAAGTTCTGATGGTCCTGTCTTACAAATACATGCAGTATCTTGGTAATTCTCAGCATTTCCACTCTAACTCTCTACTCTGAGCCCCGTCAACTCTTAACATGGATTATTGCAATAGCCTGCCTTGTCTCTCTGCTTCCATCCCTGCCCTCTGCAGACTCCTCTCAATACTCAGGTCAGAGTAATACTTTTTGAGTCAGATCATGTGTCTCACTCTGTTCAGAATCCTTCAATGGCTCTTGCTGCAATCAGAATTAAAGCTAAGTCCATAACGTAGCCTGCAGATTCGACACGGTCAGCCCTCCCTGTCCCCATTCACCCATGGTTTTTTTCCTTTTCTCCCTCTCATTCACTCCACTCTAGCTACTGGCTCCTTGCTGTTCCTCAAATACGCCAGCACACATTTGGCTTGGGACCTTTGTGCTGGCAGTTCTCTGGGCTGGGAAAACCCTTTCCCAGCTATCTGCAAGGCTTATCCACCCACCTCCTCCAAGATTTTGCTCAAATGTCACTATCTCAATGAGGCCTACTTTGACCCCCTACACACCTCCCCTCACTGATTGCTTGCTCCCAATTCCCTTGCCTTCTTTTTCTCTAAAGCTCTCATCTACCACTTTCTAACATATTGTGTATTATGTTTGCTGGGTGTTTTCTTCCAGTAGAATGTAAACTCCACAGAGGCAAGAATCTATGTCTCTTTTGTTCACTGATGTAGCCCAAGTACCTAGAACAGTTCCTGGCTTTTAGTAGGCGCTCAATAAATATTTTTAAATGAATGAATGAATGAGGCAGGGCCATGTCTTGGAAGCTGCACCTACACATTTTACTTCTGTTCCCTCCCATTAGATAGAACCTCATCACAAAACCACCCTAGCTGCAAAAGAGACTGGAAAATAGAGTCTTTAGTTGGATGGTGATGTGTCCTGCTAAAGCTTCCATTACTAGAGAAAAAGGGGAGATTGATATTGGGGTTACAACTCACAGATTCTACCACAGTGTGGTTGACTAACATTATTCACTTGGGATCTGGAGGGTAGAGGAGATTATAAAATAAAAAAGGATTCCAAAAAAGTTAAAATATTATGCTGTGGTTAATACATGTAGAAACTCCTTTAGATTGCCCATAAGAAGGAGGTATACAATATTTATTACTGGAAAATGTTTCGCCCTTCTCTCTGTAAAAAAAAGTCAATATTTTAAACATATCAGCTAGAAGCAGTGTTGGATTTTTAGTCTGCCTAGAGTGATCCATGAGTGCTAAGTGACAGCTATTCACCAATGTTGATATGCTGAGGTCTCTTCCTGCCTCTCTGACCACTCCTTATTTTGCCTACTTTTTGGACTTTCCCGTCTCCTGACAGAGGGTGTCTTCTATAGGTCCTATCCTTTCCCTTTGCTCATCTTGCTCTATGATGGCTCCTTTAGGGAAACTATCCAGTGTCCTGGCTATTGAATTCACCCAGTGAATGTTCGTATCATCACCTCAGGCTCCTGCTGTACTTCTTTCCATCTACTTTCCCCATCAAGGTCCCATTGTTACTTCCAAGTCAACATTTATTAAACTCCCCCTCCTCCCCCGAAAAGCTTGCCTTCATGGCTTCTCCTTTCCTTGGCAGGAAGGGAGTGTTAGGGCCCTAAACAAGGCAGTGGCATACATTCTCCCTCATTCATAAGCCTGTAGTTAGCTGTGATGTGTCCTGCTAAAGCTTTTATCACTAGGGAAAAATTTGTTTCTCAAGTGGAGTCATCGAGCACGTTCTATCAAAAATTAATGCCTTCAGCTAGATTATCTGCTCTTCAAAGATAATTTTCAAAAAAGGTAAAACGATGAATCTCATAGAAATATGCAAATGAACACCTATTAAATATTTTACTTAACTCAGGAAGGAACCAGAGAGTTGTTATACCTGGTTCAAAAGAGAATTCTAAGAATGGATACATTTATAGACAGAATATTGAAATGAATGTGCAAATGGAGACAAAACCTTTCTCTACAGGGGTTGGAGGGCTGTCAACTGAACATTCTCCTGGACAGGACAGAACTTGTGTATCTATAGATAAGCCTTGAGTACACCGCATAACTGGCTACAATTTACAGAGCTGTGAAAGGGCTTCCATAGAATCTGAACTGGTAACCTAGAGGAGTCTCCTGGAGAGTCTGTTTGGATAATGCATAACTTTCCATGGTACCATTCTTTCCTATGCTGCTCAGTCTTTCTCCATCCTCGACTCCAGTGTCTATCACTCATGCTAAAACATGACTGTACCTCCCCCAGCTTCTACAAAGAACATCAGTGACTTCCTACTGACTCCCACATTCACAATAAACTTCTCTCTCTGCCTTTCAAGATTCTCATTAATCCAGCACCACCTTCTTTATATAATCACCTTTTGTTCCAGGTAGGTCTGACCCCTCCACCCCAAGTTAAGTCAAGCCAATGCCCTCCCACACACTCTCCTGACCCAGATGACACTCTCAATTAATGATAGCCTTCTCATTCTGCTGGTTCATTTCAAACTTTTTTGTTTTTACATTTATCATCTGAAAGTCATATGTCATACCTATCCTTTGCTTTAATTATCAATGCTACCTCTACTAGATCTTAATCATGCGTTACTTCAAACATTTTATGAGCATTATATATAGGTACTAGGCACAGTCTAAATGCTACATATAGGCACTGGATGGCCAGAGATGAAAACTGTGACTCCTATGATGTCTAGGGGGAAACAGACAAGAGGAATATAGGCAATTAGCACTTTGAGACAGGTTGCTTTAGGAGTAGAGGGAGGGCAAATAATCCAGACAGGGAAGGTCCACAAAGGTTTCCTGGAGGAAAAGGCACTGGTTCAAGGAAAGAAGGAGACAGAAGGAACTTGAACATATGCACATATAACTACATGAAACACTTTTAAAATGTACTTTTTATATGACAGCATCTCTTTCTTCTACTAGACAATGAAGGATAGCAGAATATGCCACCCCAAAATATGCCATTTTTTTTTTTGAGTCGAGATCTCATTCAGTCACCCAGGCTGGAATGCAGTGGCATGATCACAGCTCATCACAGCCTCAACTTCCAGGACTCAGGCGATCTTCCCACCTCAGCCTCCTTGGTAGCTGGGACTATAGGTGTGCACCACCATGCCTGGTTAATGTTTTGATTTTTTTTTTTTTTTTTAGAGATGAAGTCTCGCTATGTTACCTAGGCTGGTCTTGAACTCTTGGGTTCAAGCAATCCTCCTGCCTTGGCTTCCCAAAGTGCTGGAATTACAGGCATGAACCACTGTGCCCAGCCTTAAAACATGTCACTTTGGCATAAAGATTATTTTGAGCTAAAGGCACTTGAAATACAGCAGATGTAAGAAGAGCATTCTGGCTTCTCCTTTGTTTCCTGAAAGCAGGTGATAAAACTTCCATGTGAATGATGCCCTCCCTATACCAGGAGGAAAGGAACATTATCACCAGAAATGGCGAGACAAGATTGAAAGAAAGAAACCTGTACAAACCTTGTTAGACTGACCTTTATCTTCTTTTAGCTTCCCCGTATATGGAGGTGCCCCACCAAAATACACATTTTAAGAGATTATTTATGTATTGCTTTTCGGAGTTAAATTACCGTAGCAATGTGTAAAATGACGTTCACTTAGCTGTGTCTTTTGAGCAAACGTCATACTTAAAAATACATATACATTTTATGGTACCCCTGTTTATACTTTCTTACAACTACTACTCTTTGTTCAACCAAGTATATGAGCAATTAGCCCCAATCATTTTTGGGATCTTTTTTTTTTTGAGTTGGAGTCTCACTCTGTCACCCAGACTGGAGTGCAGTGGCCGCTCCCGTCTGGGCTCCAGGTTACATGCTGAGCCACCGAGCCCGGTACTTTTGGGATCTTGATTTTCCTTTGAGGGCATGCAAAAATATTAAATAAAATGAATATGTTTTTCTTCTGTTAATCAGTGTTATGTCAACTTACTTCTTGGGTTGCAGCTGCAGACCCTAGAAGATAGGGCTATAGTTTTGCCTCCCCTACAATAAAAAAGTCATCAAGGACAGGGACACTGTTTTAGATTCTTTTTTACTCTGTGATTTCTAACAAAACCATAGTAAGTATCTTGCAAATTTAGGGTTTGATGGATGACTGAATTTTCATCCCAAAGTGGTCCATAGTACTGATTGGCTATTGGAAGCTGTGAAACCATTAGGCATTTGAAAGTGTAAATGGTGTTAAGAGACCCCTCTTCTAAACCACAAGGTTCAGGGGGAGGGGGTGAGGGAGGGTGGGGGAATACATGGGTGAAGGAATGGAGGGGAGGGGTGGGGGGATGGAGAATAGATGCTGGCACTCCGTTTTTCAGTTTTGAAAACTGCAGCCTAATCTATCACATTGGAAGGAGGTAAGAGCTGTAAGGTGAATGTAAAGATTTTGCTCTTGGGGTGAATATAAATACATTTTGGTGAGTTTACTGAGTTGATAATGCAACCCTGCTTTCAAGGTGGACGCCAGAACACACTTACCAGTCCAACCTACTTAGCCTTCAAGAAAGGATGATTAAATCTCTGCTTTGTCTGTGCCCAACCCTTGGAGGGTGAAACAGACATTCTTTCCTTTCTGCAAGAGACTTGGCTTACTACAGCTGGTGTGGTCCCCAACCACCTCCACTCTCCCAGCTAAAATCAAAGATCCAGCTAAAACTGTGATCAGGTTGTTGATGAAAGATGCCAAACTCTGTAAAATATTTAAGATGGTTTATTCTGAGCCAAATGTAAGTGACCCTAGGCCCATGGCACTTGTTCCTAGGAGGTCCCGAGAATGTGTGCCCGCTGTGGCTGACTGATAGCTTCGTTATATTAAGGAAGACAGAAGTTGCAAGAAACAATGAAAAACCTGTCTTTCCAGTCCACTTAGTTAGGAATTTGATAATGTAAAGGGTCAGATTTAGTCTTCAAGATCATAGTGATGTAATTTTTTTTTAAGAGATGGGATCTCAATTTGTCACCCAGACTGTAGTGCAGTGATGTGAGCATGGCTCACTGCAGGCTCGAACTCCTGGGCTCATGTGCTTCTCCCACTCAGCCTCCCAAGTAGCTGGGACTACAGGCGAATGCCACCGCACCCTACTGATTTAATTATTATTAATTTTCTTTTTTGAGTTGGAGTCTCACTCCGTCGCCCAGACTGGAGTGCGGTGGCCGCTCCCGGCCAGCCTCGACCTACTGGGCTCCGGCGATCCTTCCGCCTCAGCCTTCCAAGTAGCTGGAACCACGGGAGCGTGCTACCTGCCTGGCTGATTTTTTTGATTTATTGTAGAGATGAGGTCTCGCCAAGTTGCCCAGGCGGGTCTCGAACCCGTGGGCTCAGGCAATCCACTCACCTCAGCCTCCCAAGGGCATGGGATTACTAGCTGAGCCACAGAGCCGGGCCTGCCTTAATTATTAAGGATGGTTTTCCTCCTTGTGCTTCCCCCACGTTTCTGAGTTGCATTCAGCCCTGTACCTTTTTACAATAAAAAATTTAAACCCTTTTCAAAAATAATTTAAAGCATCAATTACGATTTGCAAAGCTCCTACTGAAATAATCCCTACAGGACTGACGGAATTGCATGCCTGATTCTGGGCAAAAAATATAGTTATAATTAAGCATTAACCAGGTTGTACTTTGGCCCACTTCCTTGTTGCTAAAAGTCAGGTAGCGTTAGACACCCGCTATCTGCATCCCCAATGTTCCTACAGATGAGGTTTGCTGACATGAGGGTCATTATTTGCATCCCTATGGTTCCCACAGACAGGATTACTTTTGTTTAAAGACGGATTAAGATGTTTTTGAGATCCAGAATTCCAGCGAAACAGCTGACGCCGACCGGTTTGAAGACAGAAGCGCACCCGCCCTCCTCGCGCCACGTGCTCGCCGGAGGGAGGTGCAAGGGGCCGGACGCACACCGGGTTCTGGCGGCTTCCTCCACCTGAGGGGCGTCTCGTCGTCTGCCATCAGGGAGTGAAGCGTCCCAGGGGTCCGGGGGTCGCCACCGCACACATGACGAAGGAGAGAGGCGGAGGCCCGTTCCTGGGCCACCGCGGGAGCCCTGCCCGCGGGCACTGGGGCGGCGGGGCGGGGCGGAGCCGCGGGGTCCGGGGCTTCTGCGCCAAGTCGCAAAAATCAGAGGAACTGGATCCGCATGAGAACACGGCCTTTTCATCTCCCAGTCCCATGGCTTCATCCTGCACTCTTCGACTAGCCAACAATCTCCACTCCAGCCCGCTCCAAAACCCTTAAAAAACCCCCAATTTTTGAGATTTCCTCCCATCTCCTCGTGGGTTCGGTAACCTTACGATTAAACCTCTTTGCTGCAACCCGCTATCCTCCCTTACTGACTCGCTGTGGGCACGGAGCAACGACCCTATCACGGTTACACGCTCGAAAACAGTATTTGGGAATCCTTGCAGCGTGGTACCCTAGGACTAGAAGAAAACGCAAAAGTAAGGATGAGAATTAGAATGACTCAGTGGGCGTGGCTCCACGATCCAGTCATGTATTCAGCAATCTGGGTCGCTCGGTTCCTACTTTCAGGGAGTCCGCGGCGGCCCGCCTCCCACAGGCTTTGCAGAACTCGCCCCGCCTCCCTCCCTACCCCCTCCCGTGACGTCACAGTCTTGAACCAGCCCCTTGAAGTCGGGTTCGTCCAAAGACGGTGGCATTTGGTCCGGGAGCCCCGCCCCTTCGGCCCCATTCTGCACGCGCACGCGCACGCG
>NW_007187547.1:310731-356166 GCF_000164805.1 Carlito syrichta
CGCCACGTGCTCGCTGGAGGGCGGTGCAAGGGGCCGAACCGGCACGATGTTCTTGCTGCCTCTTCCGGCTGCGGGGCGATTTGTCGTCCGACGTCTGGGAGCGCAGCGTTTCGGGGGCCTGGGTCTCGCCGCCGCAGACATGACCAAGGTGAGAGGCGGGGGCTCGCTCCCGGGCCGCCACGCGAGCACTGCCCGCGGGCGACTGGGGCTGCGGGGCGGGGCGGAGCCGCGGGGTCCGGGGCTTCTGCATCAAGGCGCAATAATCCGTTAAAGGGAAAAGTTCTCCCCTTGGAGATCGGCTTTGGCCAGGGCCGCGGCCGGGAGCTGCGGATGCCCCCGAGGATCCCCCAGCCGGCTGTTTCCAGAGAGTGAGCTCTCTTCCTTCCATTGCTTCGATGACTGCTAGGTTCTGAGCTCTCTGGGTGAGAGTCATAGCAGTAGGTGCCATTGACTGAGCCCTCTCCCTGTGCCGTGCGCTCGTTTCCCTCATCATTTTGTTTAGTCCTCACAGTCACCAAAGAAAGGCCAGTGGCAGCATACCTTAGACTGGAGGAAGCCCAAGTTCGGCGAGGTGAAAGGTCTCCTAAGTTCCCTGAGTCAACCTGTCCCAGGGCTTCACACTAGGACCCCCCCCCCTGCTGAAATGAGAAGTCTCAAAGTTGCCTGAAAGGGTTTCCGTGAAAATAAAAGAACTGTCTTCCAGAAGAAAAGCTTTCTACACCTGATTGAGCTCCAAGAATGTATGAAGAAGGACACTGTTCGGTGTGAAGGATCTGGAAAGGGGAATGGCTCAGTGGAAGGAGCACAAGCTTGGGAGTCATGCCGGAGGGCCAGAAAGAAGTGACTGCCCCTGGCGAGGAATGTTCTAGATGGAACTTGAGGTTAGGTCTCATGGGAGTATCACAAATGGCAGAGGGACCAGACGCCTGATGGGTCCAGTTTCCTATGCTGTGCCACGTCCTACCCAGATAGCAGAAGTGTCCTGTTCCCTGCTTGCTTCCATGGAATCCCCAGGGAATGAGCAGTCTTAGGAAATGAGAACCTGGCAAAGTTACCAATGTCATGGAGGGGTGTTTTTTTATTTTGTTTTGTTTTGTTTTGGGTGTGTGTGTGTGTGTGTAAAAGACAGAAAAGGCAATGTTTTGTCTAAGCTTGGGTTTTGTGGAAAGGGCTAAAGACTGGGAGAGAAGGCATCTAGGTTCTCTCAGTCCTGCTGCACTGTGGCTGGTGTTTTAGACCAGGTTTCAGTTTCCTTATCTGCCAAGTGAGAATAAGACTACATGTTCTTTCCACCTCACAGAGTTGCCATAAGGCAAACAAAACATTTATAAAGTCATAAATTGACATGCGAAAACAAATACTAAGCAGTACTAGGATTCCTTCTATATTTTGTGTATCTGGGCCCTAGGGCTTGTGAAGGAGATGAAGGGAGGTCCACCACTAAGTGCTTGGCAGGATGCTCTGCCTCTGCCCCACCCTGGGAAGTTGAATACTTCTCTCTCAGCTTATGAGTTGGCCAGGGTCCTTACTAGTAATGGCAGTTATAGTCATTGGCTTGACTGGAACAGCTTCCCAGATGATGAGATTTGCTTATGAGGGTTGTAGGGGAGGTTCTGTGGCTGGGCCTAGGAATTACTGGTATAAGACATATTAATAGGAGAAAAGCATACACGTTTTGATATTTTTACATGTACACACAAGTCTACAAAAGGAAAAGGAAGCTCTCAAGAGGCTGCTAGGCCCCAAAACTTATATTCCTTTTCAAAAAAAGACCAGTACCTTGTGGGGATGTGACAAGACAAAGAGATCTGCACTAGGGACAGTAAATCGTGGAACAGTGACAAGGAAACATACGGGTGAAACAAATGGAAAATAAGGGGGATATCAGTAGGTTTGTTTGTACAGGTCCATTTAGGCATCAACTCCTAGTCTCTGGTGATAAGAATGTTTTCTTCCTGGCATGGGGGGGCACTTTTCTCATGGGGATTTTTATGACCTGCTTTTAGGTAGCAAGGGGAAGTCAAAGAGTTCTGTATCTCCTCTTTGTCAAGTGCCTGCAGCTCAAAATAACCAGTGGGCCAAAGTGGCATATTTTGGGGTGGTATGTTCTGAGTCCCTTCAGGATCTAAACTTGGTGACAAATGAGTTTCTTTTTCTTTTTTTTTTTTTTTTTGAGTGCAGTGGCATGCTCAGGACTACCGCAGCCTTGCCCTGCTGGGCGCAGGCGATCCTTCTGCCTCAGCCTTCCAAGGAACTGGAACTACAGGCACATGCCACCATGCCTGGCTAATTTTTATTTATTGGTAGAGATGAGCCAAGTTGCCCAGGCTGGTCTCTAACCTATGGGCTCACGCAGTCCTCTCATCTCAACCTCCTAAAGTGCTGGTGTTATAGGCATTAGCTACTATGCCTGTCCTGAGTTTGTTTCTTAAACGAAATACCTTTTTGCTTTATTTGAAAGTGAAGCCATTTCCTGGTAGGGACTATGAAAACACAGGTAGCAATGACAGCTCTGCTTTGGCAGGAATCTGAGACACTTAGGTATACATGTAGATGACTGCCCAGCACCTACTTCTTCTTTGGCTTTGTTCTTCTATCCTTGAAAAGGACCCAGTTGTGGTGGAATTATTTGCTCCTTTGTGAATTTGAGCCCTTCTAAGGGATCTACTCTAATTGTATTCATCTTTTTTGCTTATTCCCAGGGCCTTGTATTAGGAATCTATTCCAAAGATAAAGAAGAAGATGTGCCACAGTTTACAAGTGCAGGAGAGAATTTTGATAAATCAGTAGCTGGAAAGCTGAGAGAAGTTTTGAATGTGTAAGTTTTTCTTGTGGGTTCTAGTTCTTAAAGCACCTCCAAATCTAAAGAGAATATTTTTCTTATTCAATATAGCCATATAGTCAATATAGCCTTATTGTCAGTAGAGAAAATGCCCGGAAGTACCTTGGTCAAAATCAGAAGTGAAAGTATGTGTCTCTGGAATGTACTTTGTTATTCTGTACTCTGGGTGGGTCTGCAGTTCTGGGAAGTCAGACCATTTCCAGCTCAATCACAAGTCTGTTGTGAAGGACTGACCCAGAAGGATCTAGAAAGTTCCAGATTTCTTCAGGCCCCCCCCACCCCCACCCCCCAGCTCAAATTTACTTTTCCTGCCTTCCTGTCTGCCAGCCTTCCCTTCCCTCCAGCCTCTTTACCTCCTTTAACTCCTTTCTCTTTATGGGAGACAATAGGTCTCTAGAATAGTTAGAAACAGCTAGAAACTTCTGCTCTTTTATTGCATGCCTCAAGTTTCAAAGACTTCTCAAATTTTAAAGTGCAAGTGAATCATCTGAGTATATAGTTATTATGTAGATTCTAATTCAATAAGTCTCAGTGAGACCTCAGATCCCAAGTAGAGAAACATTGGAGCAACAGGCCACATTTGGCAGATATAGAAGTGACAGTATTAAGCCACTGCAATTATGTATTATTTAGATTACAGGCAACCTATTAGAATCTAATAGATGCAGTCTAATACTTATAGTAACTATCTAATCATTAGATAGCAAACTGCATCCTCTTACTGATTAGTTCTTTACCAGTAGACAGCCTTCTCAAGCACCTTGGTTAATTTATTAATCCAAAAAGTAACCTGTAAGAGTTCAGGACACCCTGGCCTTCCTAACCCATGATCGGTGTGGCTGCAGCCCAGAGCATATGTGCTCCACATTTGGCTACAGTCATGGATTTGTTTTGTTTGAAAATTGCCCAGGATCTCCATCTGTAGAAAAGTCCCAAAGACAGCCTCTAAGTCAAACACATTGCCGCCAGGTCAGCCACTTAGGTTAAGTAAATTTCTGTTAGATCTAATCTGAAAGTTTGCCACTAGTTTTTGAACGAGAATTAGAAGGGGCACATCTAAGAAATCTGGCCTGAGGGCATTCTGTATTTGAGTAAAAACATAAATGAAGCAAATCCACAGAAGCAATTAGAATATTGTGATAGTGCTAAAAGTATGTATATGTCACTTCCCAAGTGAGCAAACTGTAATTTTCACAACAATTTTCTCTTGTTTTAGATCTGGACCACCTCTGAAGGCAGGCAAGACCCGAACCTTTTATGGTCTACATCAGGTATAAGATGAAGTGATGTCCATTCTGTAAACTCTCAGTGAGCACCTACTGTATGCCAAGTACTGTGGCTGGCTGCCTTGTCGAACTAAAAATTTTGTCTTGAATTGTGTAGTTTTATTCCAGTATTAAGCAGAAGTATTTAAGATGGTAAAGAGCTGTCAACAAGTACTGTATATCTTATATTTTTTGAACTAAAGGGTTTCTTTCTCCAGTTGTGGCACTGTCTTACATAGAATTATTTGTAGGACTATCCTCACTGTATCTTTCAAACATACAAGTTATAAAATTTTGCCACAATTTAAGACACAAGAGCTTAAAGAAAAAAACCACAACAAAATTCACAGTGAGTTTAGCCCTGTGCTGTGGTTGAAGTAATTGTATATGAGCTCAGTGAGTCTCCCCACATGTACCATTCCCTGCTGGGAATGAACGTTTGGAAGAAAGAAATGGTTGATTTGGTGTCTTTGTTGGACAGGACTTCCCCAGCGTGGTGGTAGTCGGCCTTGGCAAAAAGGCAGCTGGAGTCGATGACCAGGAAAACTGGCATGAAGGCAAAGAAAACATCAGAGCTGCTGTTGCAGGTTATTTTCCTTTTTAAGTTTAATATTGAGAAGAATTTGAACATCTGCTTTTGGAAAATTATCTCTCTTCCCCTGTTTGTCCTCTTACCATCACCACCCGTACCATGGTCACACAGAAATAACTCATCTTAACAAAAATTCCATTTCCTTTACTGATTATACTTGGCCTTATTATAGATACAGAAGGTTACTTATAGAATTTATTGTTGGTATTTCTACATCTTGTTTCTGGAGGTTTTACTATTATTTGTTCTCTCTTGTAGTATTGACCTTAGAGCTGTATTTACCAGAAATTGTGGTATATGGATTTTTTCCTTTTTTTTACTACAACCCTTTGTATTTCCCAGAATACAAATCAGAGGATACGGAGGCAAGGTCTGGTGTGCTTGTTTATCAGTAGTCAAAGGTGTGTGGCTGTCCCAGTGTGTCCTGGACAGATGCCATTGAGTCACTTGAGAGCTGAGCAACAGGACAGGCTTTTCCCGTGGAGAGACTGGTTAAAAGATGCTTTGGAAACTTTTCTGAAACATTGATAATTGGCTTCATTAATCTTTGGCCCTGTGTATATCATAAGTGCTTGTTAAATTTGCTTTCAAAGTTCATTTAAGTGGTTATTCCATAACTCTTATTTGGGAATTTTTGCTGACCTGATCTTAATAAAATGCTGTGTTAATAATGGACTTTGCAGCTGGGCTTGGTGGCTCAGCCTGTAATCCCGCACCTTTGTGAGGCTGAGGTGAGTGGATTGCCTGAGCCCGCGGGTTTGAGACCCGCCCGGGCAGGCGAGACCTCATCTCTACAATAAATAAAAAATCAGCCGGGCGTGGTAGCGCGCGCCTGTAATTCCGGCTACTCAGAAGGCTGAGGCGGAAGGATCGCCGGAGCCCAGCAGGTCGAGGCTGCGGTGGCCGGGAGTGGCCACTGCACTCCAGTCTGGGCAACAGAGTGAGACTTCAACTCAAAAAAAACCAAAAAAAAACCCCAAAATAATGGACTTTGCTCAGTTCCTTGGATGTAATTTCAACATCATCATTTTTAATCTGAGAAGCTCTTGGTGGCTGGGAAGCTTCATAAGGAAATCACAGTTTTTCACAGGTAATTCTAAGAATCACTGCCACTTACTGAGGGGCCGTCCTGCTCTGAGAGGAGCTGTTCAATTTCTTCGTCTGTCCTTGCCACCACCTGGGGGGTGCATTCACGTCCTCATTTTACAGGAGAGGAAACATAAGCTTAGAACAGTCAGGTTCAGGGCTAGGATCTGAACCCCAGTCCTGTTTTCTCAGCACGCTTCACTGTGCCTCTGCTTTCTGCTATTTGAGCTGTCTGTGACTGACTCCAATTTTCTGGTTCTTCTGTCCTTTCAAAGCGGGGTGCAGGCAGGTTCAAGACCTGGAACTGTCTTCCGTGGAGGTGGATCCCTGTGGAGACGCTCAGGCCGCTGCAGAAGGAGCAGTGCTTGGTCTCTATGAATATGATGACCTAAAGCAGAAAAAGAAGACAGTCGTGTCAGCAAAGCTCTATGGAAGGTGATGGAAGGAAACCAGGAGGAGGGTGGTGCTCCTGGCTCTCATTATGTGCCTGTTTCCACCATAACTCCCTAGACCCATCCATGTTTGCTAGTTACTAGGAAGTCATGACCTGAGAGGGAGGAACAACGTGACAGACAAGTCCCCACAAGTTTCAATCCAGACAATTTTCATTTAACCAGAACCTACTGGCCTAAATGTTAGTGCTACACAGATGGAGGTATGCTATGGATACTAAAGGTCCTTGCCCTCATGGTCTAGGGTAGACTTGTCTCAGCAAATCTTTGGGCACCTATTATGTGATAGCACTATGCTAGGTTCTGGGCAACAGGGACCCTGCCATGAGCAGTGGACAGGATGAGACCTGCAATAGGCAGTGCTGAGTGCAGTGGGAGCCTTTGGCATAGCCCAGTGGCTGGCAGCTGTGAGTCGTGGTGGAGAGCGAGGGCACTAGAACCAGTTAGCCTGGGCTGGAGTCCTGGCTCTACCGCTTACTTGCTGGGTGGCCTTGGTTAAGTGACTAAAAGCTCTCTGTGCTTCACTTTCCTTTTTTTTTTTTTTTTTAGTCAAATTGTAATATCAGTCTCATGGGGTTTTTACTGATCTTCCAAAGACAGAACATGCCAAACGGGTAGCATGTGGTAGACACTCTAAGCTATCAGCTGTTATTTATCTACCTCCATGCCACCCTAAAAAGAGCTAGGGTTGTAAATCACGTGCTCATATCCTTTCTCTTCTAAAGCTGATCCTGCTGGGTGTGGTGCCTCACTCCTCTGCTCCCATCACTTTGGGAGGCAGAGGCGAGAGGATTATCTGAGCCCAGGAATTCGAGACTATTCTGAGCAACTTGGTGAGACCTAGTCTCTACAATAAATAAATAAATTAGCTGAGGGTGGTGGCGCATGCCTGTAGTTCTAGCTACTTGGAAGGCTGAGGTGGAAGGATGGCCTGAACCCAGGAGGTTGAAGCTGTGGTGAGTTAAAATGTGCCACTGCACTCCAGCCTGGGCAACAGAATGAGACTGATTCAAAAAAAAGAAAAAAAAAAACTGCTCCTTGCTCCCTAGAGCTTAGAGCCTTGACCCAGGCAAAAGAAGGCAGAAAGGCCTTCAGTTTCACACCAGAATTGTTAGCGCTAAGGGGCTCATTGTTCCTGATGCAGTGAAGGAGAACAAAATGGGCCTTTCTGTCTCTTGCTGACACCAGGGACCTCTTCCCTCAATTTGTATTGTAGATTTAGAGTTTCAGAGACCTGTTAGGTCTATAGCCATATTACCTGAATGTGCCCAGCCATTGTATCTGATCTCAGAAGCTAAGCAGGGTTGGGCCTGGTAAGTCGATAGAAGACTGCTTGGAAATACCAAGTGCTGTAGGCTTAAAAAATATATATCCAGCAGCCCTCTTTCAGATCCCCTCCCGCTTGGGAGCTTTTTTGTCTTCTTAATAAACTCCTGCTTTCTCACCTCTAAAAAAAAAAATACCCGCCGGGCTCGGTGGCTCAGCCTGTAATCCTGCGCCTTTGGGAGGCTGAGGTGAGTGGATTGCCTGAGCCCGCGGGTTCGAGACCCGCCTGGGCAGCAAGACCTCATCTCTACAATAAATCCAAAAATCAGCCGGGTATGGTAGTGCATGCCTGTAATTCCGGCTACTCGGAAGGCTGAGGCGGAAGGATCGCCGGAGCCCAGCAGGTCGAGGCTGCGGTGGCCGGGAGTGGCCACTGCACTCCAGTCCGGGCGACAGAATGAGACTCCAACTCAAAAAAAAAAAAAATACCCATCAGTGCACCCCCTTTTATGTAGGTGAGGATTCTGAAGGAAGGTGCTTGATCAGGTCTCCTCTGGTTCTGCTCCACAGGGGCCATGTTTTTACCTGTGTACCACATTTTCTGCTGCCCTGAGTTCGATCACAAAAAATTAACCCAGATCTTGTGTGTCAGTCATTTTTCATTTGTAGTCTTCCTCTTTTGTTTTCTGTAAGATAACAGCCTGTCCTAGCTGCAAGATGGTCAGTGTTCTTGAGAAGTGTGACAGTAACTTTGTGCCTGCTTCTGCCAGTGGGGATCAGGAGGCCTGGCAGAAAGGAGTTCTCTTTGCTTCGGGGCAGAACTTGGCACGCCAATTGATGGAGACGCCAGCCAATGAGATGACACCAACCAGATTTGCTGAAATTATTGAGAAGAATCTCAAAGGTGCTAGTAGTAAGACAGCGGTCCATATCAGGTAATTCAAGATTATGTCATAGACTCAGGATGTTATAGCTAGAAAGAACCTTTCAGATCCTAAAATCCAGCTCTCTTAGTATTCAGAGGAGTAACTTGGGACCAGAGAGGTGAGATGACGCACCAGAGGCTACACAAGAGCTGGGATAGGGCTCCGTTTTGAGGATCTTTCTAGCTTACCTTTCTTTGCCTTTGAGGGAGTGCCATAGCTTCACACTACATACTGTGTGTGTATGTGTGTGTTGTAACAGCCTTATTGTGACATAATTCACATATCCTACATTCACCCATATAAAGTATGCGATTTAGTGATTGTTAGTACGTTCACAGAGTTGTGCTACCAGGACCACAATCAATCTTAGAACATTTTCATCACCCCTAAAAGAAACCCTGTACCCATTTGCGGTGACTCCCTGCTTCCCCATGGATATTTGGATTATTTTCCTACCTTTTGGATACTATGAATAATGCATCTGTGAGTATTTGTGTACAGGTGTTTGTGTGGACATACTTTTGTTTCTTTTGATTATATGTCTAGGAGTTGAGTTGCTGAATCAAATGGTAACTCTGTTTAACTTTTGAAGAAAAGTACATGTTTTGTTTTGGTGAATTCTTCCTATCTTTTTGCTTTTTGAAGCAAGTGAAGAAGGCAGCATGTCTAACTAGGCATGGAATGAGAATTTCTGCCTCGTGAATTCCCTTAACTAGATTCCAGCATCGGTGCACCCAGCAGTCCCAAGTGTGCCGGCAGCGGGAGGCTGGTGGCCCTGAAGGCTGCCCTTCCAGTTCCATGACCCTCTTGGGGTCTCCCCACAACCCTTGAAGCAAACCAGGTCTGAACACTTGGGGATTTATGATTAAAACAAATTGACAGGTATTTGTTTTACATAAAGAATTCTGGCCGGACTCGGTGGCTCAGCCTGTTATCCCGCGCCTTGGGAGGCTGAGGTGAGTGGATCGCCTGAGCCCGCGGGTTCGAGACTCGCCTGGGCAACTTGGTGAGACCTCATCTCTACAATAAATCAAAAAACTAGCTGGGTGTGGTAGTGCGTGCCTGTAGTTCCAGCTACTTGGAAGGCTGAGGTGGAAGGATCGCTAGAGCCCAGCAGGTCGATGCCGGCCACCGCACTTCAGTCTGGGTGACAGAGTGAGACTCCAACTAAAAAAAAAAAAAGAATTCTGTAGTATCGAAGCTGTTTCTCAAGGGAACTTCCATTTAAAGTAAGCATTCTTTTAGTATTGTGATCAGAGTTCCTGTTTTTCAGGAAAGCACCTATGGTTTAGATAGTGAAGAAAAATTTGTAATCTGTAGAAGCTACAGTACTTAGAGCTTGACAAAATTTCTAGAATGGTTAGTATGGTTTAATCTGTGGCAATGTTTAGGCTCTGTAAAGGTGTCCTGGCAGAGACTGTTCCTTATTTTGTTTGAGGAGACACCTGAGCTACTTTGTGTTAGCAAATAGTGGCCATGACAGCATCTGTGGCATGCCTGGGAGTTTGGCATACCAAGATGCATGATGGTGGTCCTTGTCCTCAAAGAAGTGAGGATCTTGTAGGAAAGAATAGGTAGGTACTTGAGGAATGCAGAGGGTGCTACAGAGGATGAGGGGGATTGCCAGGGAATATGGAGCCTAAGCAGATCCTGGAGGTTGCCTAGAAGTAACCAGAGAGAGAGGTAGGGCATTTCAGGTGAGGAAGCAGATGCAGAGTGGCCCTTTGGGAAGTTGCAAGGCCTGTGAGAGGCTTGCGAGAAAGTTGCAAAAGAGTTCAGCAGAAGGCCAGGCATGGTGGCTCACAGGTATAATCCCAGCACTTTGGGAGGCTGAGGTGAGAGAACTGCCTGAGCCCATGGGTTCAAGACCAGCCTGGGCAACTTGGTGAGACTTCATCTCTACACCTGGTTCTAATAATAAAATTAGCTGGTCATGGTGGCACGTGCCTATAGTTCCAGCTACTTAGAAGGCTGAGACAGAAGGATCGCCTGAGCCCAGCAGATTGTGTCTGTGGTGGCCTTGAGCATGCTACTGCACTCCAGCCTGGGTGACAGAGTGAGACTCCGACTCCAAAAAAAAAAAAAAAGAGTTCAGCAGAGACCAGGCAGGACATGTGAGTGGCATATGGCTGCACCAAACCGTCTCCAGTGTAGGTGGGTATACATCAAAGAAATACAGACAGATCCTTCTTACAGAAGGGCAGGACTTCAATCAAACTCAAGTACTGAATTTGTGACTAAAAATGCCCACATTGTACAGCCTTGTTTCTTTTGAAGTGATTTTTAAAAATTGTCCTATCTTCCATTTTTATATTCTTTTTCCTTTGAAGTTTGGTGGCCATTCCTCCATGGTGTAGTCCTAGTTTAATAGTTTTAACAGACAGATAGGCAGATGCAGGAGTATTCCTTGGCTGTAGTTGTGGGTCTGTGGGAGTATAGGATTCCCTCTTGGCCTAGTTACTGTGGGCAGAAATCAATACAAAGCCCTTTGTGCCCCCAGCCTAGAAAGGATAGCAATATGGCATCAGTTTTCTAGTTTGCATAAAGACATTTCCATTCTATTAACCCCACTGATCCTGTGTTAAAGTAAGGCCTAATTAGTTTCCCCACTTCAAAGACATCTTAAACTGTGATTGAAACTGTGAGAAATAGTGTGACAACACTGAAAAGAGAGAATTCCAGCAATTCTAAAAAAGCAAAGAAATTTTATTCCAGTCAGTGGAATATAGCTTTGCTGTTTTTTTGCTTGTTGACTTTTTTTTATCATTTTTAGAAATAGCAAAAATAAAGCAATGGACCCCTTAATCATCTTTAAGCATCCTTTAGGGTCTCAGAGTCTGACTAATTTCATCTGTAAAACTTCAGAAATATCTGAGTAGATTGGGGGGAAAAAACCAAGTAATTGTTTACTGACTGTACACTATTACTTGGCATCGTATTAAGTACCATACGTGAACCTCTTAGTTATTCTGTGATCTTTAGATGGAGGAATTATTGACCTCATTTTTATAGATGAGAAAATAGGCTCAGAATCGAACGACTTCCCCAGAATTTTATACAGAAAACAAATAATAGGACTTAATAATTGAAACCTTGTTTGTATATTATGCTTTTTTTGTATGCTGATGAGCTTTTTAAATAAGTATTCTGAAATAAAGGTAACAGTATATTTACTTTTTTCCCCTTCCTGTCCTACAGACCCAAGTCTTGGATTGAGGAGCAGGAAATGGGATCATTCCTAAGTGTGGCCAAAGGATCGGATGAGCCCCCAATCTTCTTGGAAATTCACTACACAGGCAGCCCCAATGCAAATGAACCGCCCCTGGTGTTTGTTGGGAAGGGAATTACCTTTGACAGGTACTTTATGGTGCTTAGTATTTTGGTGAATGTTTTGTATACACTTTTTATTTGGTGTGTAATTTGATTCAGAAGCATTGTGTTTGGTCAAATATTACGTATTAACTTTAAATTTACTAAGCTACTACCTATAAAATGCCTACTATGTATCAGAGACCATTAGGCATTTTACATATGGTAGCACAGAGGTATGACTAATACCTCTGTGAGCTAGGTATTGTGAACATTATACAGATAAGGAAACCATGACTCTGAGAGGTTAAATAATTTGTTCAGAGTCCCATAACTAATGAGTAGGAAGTTAAACTCAGTTTTGTCTGGAAAGTGGATAGAAGGGAAATGTCCTATGCACCAGTGTGCCCCCTCTGCCCATGTCTTTTTCTTGTTTTGAATCAGTGGATCATCTTTGATTCTAGGCCTACATGCCAGCCATCTAATTACCAGGGTTTCCAAGGTAAGCGAGGATCAGGGCCTGATTTCTAAGGAAAGCAGACCTCAGCAGGGAATAGATGTCTCTCCTTTGAGCCACCAGGGTATGTCAGCAGCAGAGTTCCATTAGAACTCGGAGTTGAAGCCCCTGGCTCTGCCTGCCCTGTGACACATGTTACTTCTGGACTCTTTGGACTGGAAGCAGAAGAGACACTAGTTAGTCAGAAACCTCTTTAGGGGTAGTGGTGTGGCTTCTTGCTGATCACTAAATAAAGCCTTACTTAGCTCTTGTGTCATAGCGCTGTCCCCAAGGATTTGTGCCTGTGCCTCATTCAGGTTGTATTTTGCCATCAGCAGGATGTAGCACACCTTGTATGGTGTCAGAAGGACATGTTACCCCTCTGTCCTTTTGTGGGTTTGAAAGGAATGCTCTCCGTCTTCTATGAGTCTGTCACCTTTCCTTAACAGCTCATGGCTCAGGTTCCATAAGTTGATCAATTAATAACATTTGCTGAAAAGACCATCTCTGTGGGTATCGGGAGTTAATGAGATAACGCAGAGCTGGAATTTGTGCATTAATTTTATTATGTCATAATATTTCCAGTGGCACTGCTGAAATTTCTTTCAAATAAACCGAGCTAAGACACCCACCTCTATTTCTGTAATTATTTTGTATCTTTTATAAGGACTACAATGTCATCATTGAAAGTGTTGAAATCAGATTCTACATTTAGAAATTTGAGTTTTCTTTGCCAGTTATATGGTGGGGTTTAGGTGGTAGTTAACCCTCACTTTATGTATTCTTCTTTAAGATGATTTTGGCCATCTTCTTTGCCATTAATATTATACATTGTTCTTTTCTCCTGTAGTGGTGGTATCTCCATCAAGCCTTCTGCAAATATGGACCTCATGAGGGCTGACATGGGGGGAGCTGCAACTATATGTTCTGCCATTGTGTCTGCTGCAAAACTCAATTTACCCATTAATATCATAGGTAAGTGGGGAAAGGGATTATATCTTGGAGAACTTCTGGGATCCAGTCACATGCTGGAACTGAGACAGTAGACATGGTTTTCCCTAATATGAAAAGATTAAGAAGTGGTTTTTAAATAGCTTTTCTTTTTTCTTTTTTGAGTTGGAGTCTCACTCTGTCGCCCAGACTGGAGTGCAGTGGCCGCTCCCGGCCACCGCAGCCTTGACCTGCTGGGCTCCGGCGATCCTTCCACCTCAGCCTTCCGAGTAGCTGGAACTACAGGTGAGCGCTACCACGCCCGGCTGATTTTTTGATTTATTGTAGAGATGAGGTCTCGCTGCCCAGGTGGGTCTCGAACCCGCGGGCTCAGGCAATCCACTCACCTCAGCCTCCCAAAGGCGCGGGATTACAGGCTGAGCCACCGAGCCGACCTAAATAGCTTTTCATCAAGCCGGCAGCTATTTAGCTCAGATAAGTGTTTCCCTATCTGAGCTGATTGAGTTAAATGTGTTTTGCAAGCAGTTGACTGTAACTAGAATTGATTTGTTTTACATCTGCAAAAAGTGGTTAGCAGTCAGGGTCACATAATGTCAAGTTTGTGGTTTACTCTAGTAAAAACTGCTCAGTAGTTGAGGTGGAAGGATGTTGCTGGTTCATTTACTGATCGCCTTATAGGATTGTGGCTGATTAAATGACATGATACACAGAAAGTGCCTGGGACAAAAAAGTGCTCGGCACATGGCAGCTCTTAGTATTGTAGGGTTATTATATTATTACAGACACAGTGCTGGGAGTTGGTAGCACTGCTTATATATACCGATGCTTCAGAGGACGGGAGAGAGGGGAAGAGACTTAGGTTAAATGACATGCCCAGTGTCACACATTGCACAGGGAAGGCAGAAGTGGAATCAGGTCTGTCTGATGTGCCCCTTCCTTCAATAACCTAGTGCTTTTTTTTCTCAACTATCTGAAAGCAAGTTGCAGGCATCATGACATGCCTGCATTCTATATAATGACATTCTATATAATGACAATATCATTATCTTTTCCAAGGATTAGTATAGTAACCTAATTCAGATTTCCCAATTGTATAAAAAAATGTTCATTTTATTTATTTATATGTAGTTTTTAATTCTAGGAGCTAATCAAGAGTTATACATCGTCTTTGGTTATCATGTTCCTTTAAACTTGGTTGTCATGTTCTAGATTTCTTTAATCTAGAACCCTATAACCGCCCTTTTTCCTTTGGTAATATTGGCAGTTTTGAAGGGTCTAGGCTTGTCTCATGATGTTCCACAATTCAGGTTTATATGATTGTTTCTTCTTGATTAGAATCAAGTTAGACTTCTTTGGTGAGAATGCTATGTGGGTGATATGTATTTCCTGTTGCAGACACACATAATGGCAGTTGTGTCATTGGTAATGTTAAATTTGATCACTTGGTTAAGGTAGTGTCTGTCTGGCTTGCATCTGATGGTTCACCAGTGGTCTTCCTGTTCCATGGGTGGTATTTGGACCTAGCATGTTCCATGTTCCTTCATATGTTCTTTCCAATAGGTTTGGCCCCTCTTTGTGAAAATATGCCTAGCGGCAAGGCCAACAAGCCAGGGGATGTTGTTAGAGCCAAGAACGGGAAGACCATACAGGTTTGTAAGTGGAAGACCCAGCACTTCCCCTGTCTGGTGTTTCTCAGGAGTCCCATGGTAGCCATGTAAAAACCATGGCTTGAATGGGCATACAGCCCTGGCTCCATGGGGGGAGAGGTTGGTGTCTTTAGTGCTGAGTAGCTTCTTCTGCAAAGGCATAAGTATCTTCCTGAGAAATTTACTTATTGCCTTACTGTTCCTCCTCCTCATATGTTAAACACACAAATTACCACAGACTTGCAGCCAGCCCTGCAGTGCTTGGCAAAGCATTTTCTAAATGTACCTGTGCTGTGAGAAACTTTTTCCAGGAAAACACTGCCCTACATCATGGGCCCTGCATTCTTGGAGTTATGGCAGCAAGCCGTCTGTGTGGCACATGCATGTCCTTAATGATTGGGCCTCTATTAAAAAGAAAGGAGTATACTTAGTTAGAAAGTTGCAGGAGTTTTTATATCTGGGATCTAGGCTGCTATTTAGCTGTAGTTTTCTTAAACTCTAGCCTATTTGTTTTCAGGAATCTTTACATTTCCCCCCTTCTTTTTCTACATTTCTTAGTAAAATGGAGCAGACTTTTTAAAATTTAATTCAGCTTCCAAACTCATCATCCTTGAGTCATCAACTCTGATGCAGGGATTACTAAATTATACTTGCTCTCCAGATTAGATAGGTTTCTGTTCTCATTGAAGTTTAATTAAGTATGTTTGATACTTGATGACAGTAGTTTTTTTCAACCTTTTCTTGTATGTTTTTGAGACAGTATCTCACTCTGTTGCCCAGGCTGGAGTGCAGTGGCATGATCATGGCTCGCTGCAGCCTCAACCTTCTGGGCTTAGGCAATACTTCCACCTCAGCCTCCCGAGTAGCTGGAACTACTGGCGTGTGCCATCACACCTGTCTGATTTTTTTTTTTTTTTTTAATAAATACGAGGTCTTGCTATGTTGCCCAGGCTGGCCTTAAACTCTGGGACTCAAGCAGTTCTCCTGCCTCAGTGTCCCAAAGTACTGGATTTACAAGTGTGAGCCACTGTACCCAGCCCCACTTTTTAATCAGACACAGTTGTACATGTCTCATTTTCATACTCATCACTTCTGCTGTTTTACCCTTTCTGTTTTGACACCCCTGCAGGTTGATAACACTGATGCTGAGGGGAGGCTCATCTTGGCCGATGCACTCTGTTATGCACACACCTTTAACCCAAAGGTCATCATCAATGCTGCCACCTTGACAGGTCAGACCATGGTTTCCCTGATTTTGGTCAAAGGAAGTCTTGCTTGTTGCATAGCGTGCACACTTTACTTGGGCCGCTATTTTGCTAAATTTGGCTCGCTCCATTGGCATTCAGAGATCTTTCACCAGAGCAATTTTTTTGCGGTTGTAAAATGTTTTGAATATTAGATTTGTTGTTTATTAAACTTCCCAGGCTGTACCTTTAAAAAAAAGAAATAACAAGTGGACCAGATTAGCCCATCTAATCTAGAGTGGCATCCAAAGATAACGTCGAGATATTTTCTGTTAAAATTATTATTTGATGTAACTCTGAAAAGATTAATGATAAATCCCCACATTAATAGCTTCTTCTTTTTTTTGGCTAATTGTAATATATCTGATGATTTGATTTCCACTGAGTTTTCTGAAGTTGTTTTTTGTTTTTTAAATCATTTTAAGAGCTGTGGTTCCAGTTGGAGCACGTTAAATATTTATGTCTGTCATTGTCTTTACTTTTAAAAGAAGATACCATGTTCTTGTTTGAGATTAGTGTTCATTTTTCTATGAGAAATTTAAAAATGGATGCAAGACTCTTGTGGGGTTGATTGAAATATTTTGAGGACAAGTGAATAAGTATCTAAAAAAAAACTTGAAAGATAAAGTATTAATAAGTGTGTATACAGTTGTTTCTCAAGATCCATAGGGGATTGGTTCCCGGATCCACCCCCATCACATACCTAATTCATGGATACTCACATCCTTTTATATAAAATGTTACAGTATTTGCCTATAACTTACATAGATACTCTTACAGACTCAAAATCATCTCTGAATCATTACGATACCAGATACTATGTAAATGAAAATAGTTGTTCTACTGTACTATTTGGGGACTAATGACAAGGAAAAATGACTATATATATGCAGTACAGATACAACCCATCTTTTTTTTTTTGAGTTGGAGTCTCACTCTGTCACCCAGACTGGAGTGCAGTGGCACGCTTATGGCCACCACAGCCTCGACCTGCTGGGTTCAGGCAACCCTTCTGCCTCAGCCTCCCAAGTAGCTGGAACTACAGGTGCATGTCACCACGCCTGGCTAGTTTTTGTGATTTATTGTTGAGATGAGGTCTCACCAAGTTGCCAGACTGGTCCCAAACCCCCCAGGCTTAGGCAGTCCTCTCACCTCGGTCTCCCAAAGTGCTGGTATTACAGGCTGAGCCACCGTGCCCTGCCTTTTTTTCCCCCAAATATTTTCTGTCTGCAATTGGTTGAATCCATGCATGAGAATCTGTGGGTATGGAGGGCCAACCGTATGTAGTAGTATCTTCAAGTTTCCATTTTCCTTGGGGGAGATGCTAACGCTTAGTTTCATGCAAAGCCACAGTTAAGGATTAAGGAGCAACCTGGACATGCTTTGCATTACAGGGAGCAAATGCCACTGTGAAGACTATAACATTTCTTCCAACACCAGTGCCATCTCCTCTGACATCCCATGTGCATGTCCTAGTACTGGTGGTGGATTCAGTGGGTTGTTCCCTTATGTTCGATATGCTCATCCTAGTACTGAAGGATAGTAAGATTTTCTTTTTCCATTCAATATGTATTTACTGAGCTCCTTTCTGCAAGGCAGTATGGTAGGCCCTGAGAATATACCCTGACCCAGTGTTTACAGGCAAGGCCAGGCAAACAAATGAGACTGCTGGAAATGAGTACCACAGCTAAAGAAGGCAGCACGAGGCTGCAACCTGATTGTATACTCAAGACAACCTGCAAATCTGGTTGATTTTTTAAAAAATATGCTACTTAATTGGAAAGAGGAGTTGGCCAATGAGATACAACTTTGTTGGAGAAGGAAATAAAGGTGAAACAAACAAATATGATTCAATAACAGACTTTTTTTTTTGAATCAGAGTGTTACTCTGTTGCCCTGGTAGGAGTGCAGTGGCATGATCATGGCTCACCATAGCCTCCAACTCCTAGACTTCGGTGATCTCTGCCTCAGATTCCCGAGTAGCTGGGACTACAGGCACATACCACCAAGACTGGCTAATTTTAAAATTTTTTATAGAGATATGAGGTCTTGTTATGTTTTCTAGGTTGGTCTCAAACTCCTGGGCTCAAATAATCTTACCTTGGCCTCCCAAAGTGCTGGGATTAAGGCATGAGCCATCACGCCAAGCCTATAACAGATACTTTTTTAAAAAGGCATTAAAGTCTTACAGTAGATACTTACTGAAATGTGTTTAACATTGCTGAAAAGTTAGAGATGCTTCAGTGCTAGTATGTAAATTGTTATACCTTTATCCAGTGTACTGTTTTAAAATAAAAAATGCTTTCCAACATTTATTTACAAAAGAGGAATAAATTTTTAAAGCATAAAAATAACACATTTTTAACACATAGAGTGTGGTCTTAGTTATTTTTTAAATAATTTAGAAATCAAGGCTGGTCTCGGTGGCTGAGCCAGTAATCCCAGCACTTTGCAAGGCACAGGCAAGTGGATTGCCTGAGCCCATGGGTTTGAGACCAGCCCAGGCAACTTGGTGAGACTTCATCCCTACAATATAGCTGGATGTGGTAGTGTGCGCCTGGAGCCCAGCAGGCCGATGCTGGGGTGGCCGTGAGGGTGCCACTGCACTCCAGCCTGAGCGACACAGTGAGACTCCAACGCAAAAAAAACCCAACTTTACAAATCTGAAAGGAAATACCAAAAATAGGTAACAGTTGTCCCTGAGATGAGATTATTGATGATGTTTGATAGCATCCTTTTTTGCATTTCCTTAATTTAAGATGATTTTAGTTTGAGAAATATAAAGATATATTAAATACATAAAGATTTTATAAGCTTATCTGTTTTTGAAAATGAAGAAGATAAAGAGGCTTAAAGTTTTGATTTGATGCCTATAGAGACTGCACTTGACCTGAGGGCTTGTGTCTTACAGGTGCCATGGACATAGCTTTGGGGTCAGGTGCGACCGGGGTCTTCACCAATTCATCCTGGCTCTGGAACAAACTGTTTGAGGTTAGGAAAACTACACACAGATCTAAATTATAGAGATGTGAATCAATTCCTCCAGCCTTAGAATGATAGATTTCTTCAGCCTCTTTGTTAAACTGATTTTTATGCTATGTGTTTGCCTGTGAATTGAAAATGAACCATAGCAATGAACTTGATTTAGTGGCTTTGGGTTTTCTACAGATGCCCCTAAGGGATGGGTATGATGCCACCTTACTCTCTTCCAGTTGCCTCATGAGGTAAAATGAGGTGAACATGCCTTATGAATAACATGGCCATAGTAGAATCCCTGAGGTAGCAAAGGGTATGCGGACAGCTTTGTGGAAAAGGAGTGGCCTTTTAGTGACTGATGCTGTGAGATGAATATATGAGCCGTGTAAGGAAGCTCGCCGCATGCAGACAAGGGCGTCTTCTAAGTATCGTGTCTTTGCCTCCTTTTGCAACCTTTGCAGCCTGCCTCTTCCCAGCAGTCATCTCCCATATTGCCACCACCACCGTCTACACACACACACATATGCACATTCACACGCTTAAACTTGCTGCCATCTGCTTTCACCTGCTGACACCAATCGCCTGACTCACCGACTCTGGACTCTTGGTGACACCCAGCTCTTGTCCTGCTTTCATCTCCTTGGTGGGCTGTTCCCTCTGTCCACCATTTGGCTGGTGTTCAGTCCTAGGTCACAGGTTCTTCTTCATGGTCCTCATGGGAAAGCTCTAACCAGTGCCTCTGCTGATTGCTTCGGACTCTCTCTTAAGCTCTTGCCTCTGTATCTCCACTTGGCAGCCAGATGGCTCCAGGAGGCAGCTCACTCGATCACTCTTTCAGTGAATAATTAATGGGAGCTTACTGTGTGCCAGTGGGGCACAAACACAAAATGACCCTAAATGTATTCTTGAGGTTGATCTAAGGTTCTAGATGTATTTTCACTCTAAGCCGCTCCCCCACCATATCTGTTGTCTTAATCATTTGTGAAGCCCCAACCATCCAACCTCTGCAGTACTCAACAGAGCTGTTTTCTTCCCGATGGGGCCAGGAGCCTCTCCTCTGGCCTCCCACTTGCCCGGTGTCCCTCCCTGTCATGGCACCCACGGCATTGTTGTTTGGACTTTGTAAAAACATTTAAGCTTTTAAAAAAAGAAGTCCAAGTTATATGTGCATAAACATTGTTTAAATCAACAGTCAGAGCCTATAGTGTTTTCTGGAGGCATCCACTTTCAACCCTTGGCTGATTTATCTGGTGCTTATTTATGTCCTCAAACAACAGCTTATGTTGCTGCTTCTGGATTTTTCACTTCTGGGTCTTATGTCTGACTTTTTACTACAGCGAATTAAACCATCTGTTTATGTATCTATTGCTCCTACTCGCCTCTGGGCCCTTTGGTGGCTTACATATTAATATTTCAGCACAGCTGGTGGTGCTCAGTAGAAGTTCAATAAACAGTGAATGAAGGAACAAGGTCACCTTGTCGCCGGATCTGCCCTTCAGTGATGAAGGTCCAGGCATGTGTTTCCAGTGCACTTGAGGTGTCCAGCCTCGTGAAGACTTGCACCCTAATCAAACCCACAAAACCTTTTATTTATTTATTTAATATTTGCCAGAGTCTCACTCTGTCACCCAGGCTGGGATGCAACAGCAAGATCACAATTCACAGCAGCCTTGAGCTCCTGGGCTCAGTCAGTCCTTTCACGTCAGTCTCTTGAGTAGTTAGGACTACAAGCACGTGCCACTATGCCTGATTGGTTTTTATTTTTTTGTAGAGACAAGGTCTTGCTATGTTGCTTAGGCTGGTTTTGAACTCCTGGCCTCAAGCAATTCTCTATCCTTGGACACCCAGATTGCTGGGATTACAGGCGTGAGCCACCATGTCTGGTCTATAATTTTATTTAGATAATTTTAGCCAATGCCCTACAGATTTGTGGAATTTTTTCACTGCATTCCTGATTTGTTTTATAATTTTTAGATAAATATTTTGATGAATGGACACAATTCTGAGACCTTTTTTTATAGTTTCTTGTTTTAGAGTATTGTAAGAGGCTAGAACAATTCTTTCCTTCACTCACTGAGTATGTCAGTGCTGTGAATTTTCCAGAATCTACTTCATCCAGTCTGACAACTATGGTACCTGTTTTTTAGGCCAGCATTGAGACAGGGGACCGTGTCTGGAGGATGCCTCTCTTTGAACATTACACAAGACAGGTTATAGATTGTCAACTTGCTGATGTTAACAATATTGGAAAGTACAGGTATGTAAAATAAACTAAAGGTACATTTTTAGTCATCCTTGGTTGCTAAAATGACTGTTTTCAGCATTATCCCCTTTGCAAGAAGTTTAACTGTCCAATTTCCTTTTGATGTAGAGCTTGTAAACTTTTTGATGTCTTCAACTTTTTCAGGATATTTCTCTAAGTGGTTCTCAAAATTTTACATCTTTTCAAATCAAAAGGTGCTTTTAAGCAAATGATAAGGGTCAGAGATGGAAAATGTGAGAATTCCTTACTGTGGCAAAAAAGAATCTAGAATTTATCCTTGACTATGTAGAGCCAGATCTGAAAATAGGTTTTCTGAAAGTGATTTGTGGGTTATAAGCTTGACTTTTGTTCTCTCTACTTAGCAGAAACGTAGGATCTTTGTGAAATTTCCAGTGCACTTTTACGTGGAGATAAGTAATGCTGCTTCTGTTTCTCTTCAGATCTGCAGGAGCATGCACAGCTGCCGCGTTCCTGAAAGAGTTTGTGACTCATCCTAAGTGGGCACATTTGGACATCGCAGGTGTGATGACCAGCAAGGATGAGGTTCCCTATCTGCGCAAGGGCATGACCGGGAGGCCCACGAGGACTCTCATAGAATTCCTACTTCGCTTCAGTCAAGACGATGCTTAGTTCAGATGCTCCGAAATTTATTCATTCTCTCTTAAATTGGACACTTGAGCTTCAAAAGGTTTTTAAATGGATGGAAATCTTTTAAAGTAAACATAGGCTGATATTTTAAAATGTAGAACACAATGAAATTGGTATGCCTTGATTTGGTTTTTTATTTGTGCAGAAATTTTTAAAAGTAAAACTAATATCTTGCTCAGCAAGAATTTTTAAGACATTCTATATATGATGATTAATTTTTTAAACTTCCTAATTACTTTTTAAAGTATGTGTTTTTACTTGAGAAGCAAAATTATATTTCTGATTTGTGATGCCAGGAACATAAGCAAACTTATGGTTACTGTGCATTTGCCAGAAACAATAAATCCAACTTTTTGTGCTCTGCAGTATGGCTGTGATATTTATTTTCATATCATTACAAACCTAGTAACTTCACTATAACATAATTTGTCTCTTTTGGCCATGTTATATGAACTATGTAATTCAATTGGGGCACAGTAGTTTCAATGTTAATCATCACTTCAGGTCACTCAGTGATTGAATTTATCAGTCTTTATAATAGTATCCTGGCATATGATTTCCAAAGTGAATCAGTCACTTTTAAAACTTAGGACAGTCTATGGCATACCGCCCTGAACATGCCTGATTTAGTCTGCTCTTTGAGAAATCAATACTATGCTGGGCGTGGCTGCTCACACCTGTAATCTCAACATTTTGGGAGGCCAAGGCAGGAGGACTGCTTGAGCCCAGGAGTTTGAGACCAGCCTAAGTAACATAGTGAGACCTCATCTCCTCAAAAAGTAAAAAGTTAGCCTGGTATGGTGATACATATAGTCCCAGTTACCTGGGAGGCTTAGGTGGGAGAATCTCTTGAGTCCTGGAATTCAGTGCTGCAGTGAGCCGTGATCATGCCATTGCACTCTAGCCTGGGCAACAGAGTAAGATCCTGACTCAAAAAAATAAAATGAGCAAAAGGAGTATTAACTAGCTGTTGCTGGCTGGCTGTGGTGGCTCATGCCTGTAATCCCAGCACTTTTGAGAGGCCAAGGCAGGATTGCTTGAGGCTAAGAATTCAAGATCAACCTGGACAACATAGACCTGTCTCTACAAAAAATACGTTTTTTAATTAGCCAGGTGTGATGGAGCATGCCTATAGTCCCAGCTACTCAAGAAACTGAGGCAGGAGGCTCACTTGAGGACAGGATTTTGAAGTGGCAGTGAGCTATGATTGTACCACTGCACTCCAGCCTGGGCAACAGAGTGAGACCCTGTCTCTAAGTAAATAACCCAATGAGGTAGGTACTGCTGATGGCCCCATATGACAGATGAGGAAAGTGAGGCACAAGAGAGGTTTAGTAACACACTGCTTATGTCACAGAGCTAGTAAGTGGTAGCACAGAGTTCAACTCAGGTGGCCTCTGCTGCAGCAGGTATATAGTATGCTGTAGGGCTTTTTTTCAGTTCAGTGACTTGAATGGATGTAGAATTAGAAATGCTGAAGTAAGAAACAAGACAAAAGATACCGGCAGCAGGCTCACCTCCCGGAACTATAACCAATAATAAAATTCCATTTGTGCAAATTTAGAACACAGCTCTCCTCTTTTTTTTTTTTGAGTTGGAGTCTCACTCTGTCGCCCAGACTGGAGTGCAGTGGCCACTCCCAGCCACCACAGCCTTGACCTGCTGGGCTCCGGCGATTCTTCCACCTCAGCCTTCCAAGTAGCTGGAATTACAGGCGTGTGCTACCACGCCCGGCTAATTTTTTGATTTATTGTAGAGATGAGGTCTTACCAACTTGCCCAGGCAGGTCTCGAACCCGCGGGCTCAGGCAACCCACTCACCTCAGCCTCCCAAGGTGTGGGATTACAGGCTGAGCCACCGAGCCTGGCAGTTCTCCTGTTTTTTACTTTTGTATCAAATCATCCATGAGTCAGTTCTACACATTTATTTATTATGTGGTTCTTTTAAAAAAAAATTTTGATTTTAAAAATGTGGAGTACAACTCAGGGTTAGGTATACAAATACTCATTATGTAGGTACCCTTGTTGATGAGGTGCGTCCCTCCCTTGGCAGATTCCCACTATTCCTGCCTTCCCTCACCCTGCCCTGGCAGTTTCCCACTACTGCCAATCCTTTTCTTACAGTATTAAGATAATTGCTCAAGGTCCGTTTATAAGTGAGAACATGTGACAGTTCTTTGTTTCTGTGATAGATCACTCAGTATTCTAGACTCTAAGCCCATCCAAGCTGCTGTGAAGTTCATAATTTTGTCCTTTGTGGCTGCATAATATTCCATTGTATACACTTTTTTTTTAACTTTGAAAATGTTTGACAAGAAAAGCTATTTATTATAGTTAATTTTAACATGTAAAAAATTTGCCACGTAAGCAGATATTGTATATCTAAACTGGTTTAGAGAGGGAATGGAAATGGGCATGCATGTTCATGGTATTTATTAGAACTAAAGAAAATTTAGTAAGTGTAGTTAGTAAAAATAGTTTCCCTGAGTGTCCATGTTCAGAAGTGACTTCATCAGGAAAGGTGGAATCAGAGGATTCGAACTATTGGCTTATGAAGGAAACTAAAATCCCATTCTTCTGAGTGATTCAGAAGGCCCACTAAGGCTCTGATAGAAGACTCTCTGACAAAGGCTTTTTATGGATAAAAGAACAATAAACTCTTGTGTTTATTTGTGTGGAGGCTACAAAAGGCATTGCATAGGCCCTTGATTCATGTGTTTAATATGGTCGAGATGAAACTTAGTATTTGTCATTGCACATGCATCTAGCTATCAGAAATTACACAAACCCTTTGCCGATCCTGAGATCCACGCTCTGTATCCCCAAGCTGTATCAACTTGGACTAGACATGGCAGTGGACAGCAGCAAATCCTAAACAGCAGTGACTTAGAACACAATAGTTTTAAAAGGTAAAATGTGGAAGAAGGGAATCCAAGGCCAGGGGTGTGGAATTTTGCACCACCACCATGGCCTCAAGGCTACTCCACAGTTCCAGGGAGCTGTTGGAGTTGAAGGAAGGGGAACAGGGCAAAAGGTACAATCACAGTTAGCACATCTTAAGAGTTTTCACTAGAGTCCCAAATATACTCTGCTCATATCATCAACCAGAGCAAGCGATGCAAGTGCAATGCATTTGGGGACACGTAGATTAGCTAGAAAGCCAGGTCAACAGATCTGCAAAGTTCAGCATCTCTGTGCTCCAACATGTGCCTTTGAGCTCAAGAAGTCACAACTGAATATGGTACAAATCCGTAAGCCCTTGCTATAAAGGCACAGTGCACACTGTAAGTGCAATGAGGGGGCAGGTATGCTATTTCTCGAGTTTATTGCTGCATCTCTGCTTATAGCACAAGACCTAAACCACTCTGATTGTATTGGTTGAATGAATAGATGAGAGAGAAGGCCAGGCCCAGTGGCTCATGCCTGTAATCCCAGCACTTTGGGAGGTGGAGGCAAGAGTAATGACTGACTGAGCTCAGGGGTTCGAGACCAGCCCGAGCACCGTGGTAAAACTTTATAATAAATCAAAAAATTACCTGGGTGTGGTGGCGCACTCCTGTAGTTCCAGCTATGTGGAAGGCTGAGACAGAAGGATCACCTGAGCCCAGCAGGTCGAGGTTGTGGTGGTTGTGTGTGCCACTGGACTCCTCTGGGCGAGAGAGTGAGACTCTGACTCAAGGAAAAAAAAAATTAGATGAGAAAGGAAACAATGTGATCAAAGATGGAAGATGAACTTGATAAAATGTTGGACAGCTTGACAGTTATAAGTTTTAGAATAACAGCAGAGTAAATCCAAAGATGCCCTCGTACCCATTTAAGGTCAAAAAAGTAGGAAATGTTTTCCTAATCTGGAATGAATGATATATTGATTTAACAAACATTTCGTGCCTGTCTTGTACCAGACATTGTGGAAGGTGCTTGGGTGGCCAAGGAAAGATGAAGTCTCTGCCCTTGAAAAATTCAGTTTAAGATTAGGGTAGAGTTCTGGTGTCATGTCAACCAGACAGTATGGACCTGACTGTTTCGGAGGGCTCTTTCATTACAGCTGGCAATATTCTATGGCTGTAGCTCTCTCTACCAGCAATGAGCTGTGGGCTCCTGCTTTGCAACACAATCCTAGGTAGACATTAGCCTATCATCAGAAATTACATTATGTATTACATTCCCAACCAGTTGGTATTTTTCCTGAGCAAATCATGAAATCGTGGAGTTTATCTGACCATATCTCACCATCTCTGTCTCAACTGCCCTAGTACAAGTTACCATCCTTTCTGTACTCCTAGATTACTGCCTCACTGGTCTCCCTGCCTCCACTTGTTCTCTTGTTATTTATATGAGTAGAGAGATTATTTTAAAACATAAATAACATTATGTATCTCCTCTGTTCTCAGAAGGTTACTTGTCTATGCCAGGCACTATGTTAGACCCCTACAACATAATCTTTGTAATTTTTCAAAGGCAGTGTTCTCTCACAAATGAAGAACGGGTTTTCAGCTAAACCCAAAACAAGCGAATGGGGTGTGTGTACGTGCACGCATGCTCTGCTCTAGAATGAATCCAAGAGAATACCATTGACCCTGCTCTCAGGTAACTTACATTGAAGTTAGTAAACTGGATATTAAAGGGACTTGTAAAAAAGTAAAGTGATGCCATTTTTCTTACTAATTTTTTTTTGGAAAACAGTTAGTTTCTTTTTCTTTTTTCCTTTTCCTTTTTTGAGTCAGGGGCTTACTCTTGTCACCCAAAGTGGAATGCTGGAATGCAGTGGCATGATCACAGCTCACTGAAGAGTCAAACTCCCAGACTTAGGTAATCCTCCTGCCTCAGCCTTCTGAGTAGCTGGGACTACAGGTGCACACTGCCATGCTTGACTAATTTTTAAAAATTTTTTTGTAGAGACAAGGTCTTGCTATGTATGTTTCAGGGCTCAATAACTGCGCTGGGTGATAACTGTAAAATTTAATATAATGAAAAATTGTTATCTGGCTTCTGAAGAGATGAATAAGAAAATGTGAAAAGCAGGTTATGAAAAATTAGAGCAATTAACTTTCTCTTTGATGTAGCCATAAAAATCTAAAGCGAAAAGTGCCGGACACACGGGGAGCCTCAACAATGTTAGTCGTTTCCATGACATGTTTCCCACTCGAATTCAAGGAGAACTTTGCGTGTCTAGTTCCTGCTAAAACCCACGACTCATTAAGTGTTTGTGGAGTGAATGAGTGACCTCCGCCCCCTTCCCCCCCCCCCCCCCGCCGCCTTTACCAACCGGCAAACCGCGCCCGGAGAAAGTCACTTCGCCAAAGCCACTCCAGGCGTTGGGGCAGAGTCGGGACGAGCACGGAAGTATTCTCTCTCGAGAAGGCTCACTCCACCGTAATTATTCATTCTCCTTTCCACACAGCTGTGTCAAATCCAGCCAAAGCCTTCAATTCGCAAGCTAAAAAAAATTAAAGAAAAAGCCACGCGACCATCGCGTCGCCAACAAAGCAGAAGAACCAAGCACCCGATCTCCCCCGCATCCAACAAACGTCTCTAGGCGCCGGGTCCTGCCACGTGACCTCGACCGACACGTTCGGCACGTGACCCGCGGCACCACCTACTGCGCAGGCGCAGTGGGCTTCGCCTCCGCCATTCCAGACATGGCGGCTCCGCTGGGAGGTATGTTCTCTGGGCAGCCGCCGGGGCCCCCGCAGCCTCCGCCGGGACTCCCGGGCCAGGCTTCGCTTCTTCAGGCAGCGCCGGGCGCCCCGAGACCTTCTAGCAGCACCTTGGTGGATGAGTTGGAGTCATCTTTTGAGGTGAGAGGACGTAGGGGAGTCTGTCCCTAGATCGTCCGCTTTCCTGAAGTGTAAACTGCGCGTGCGCAGGTTGGCTTCGGCGCTCCCCAGAAACCAATTTACAAATGGAGAAACTTAGGCCCAGGGAATGTAAGTCGCTTGCTTTGGGTTCTCCAGTGGCAGGCCTACCACTTAGGTCTACTACGCTTAAACGGCATTTCTAGACACGTGGCCTCGAAGTTTGCCTACCCTCCAACCCTTTCTGTTTTCCATCCCGCGGTTTCTGTCTCATCTGGTTTTTGGTTCCATCCCTGAGGACCCTTTCCTGCATCCCTGCATGTTTAGTAGGAGCGCATCCTCTTCGGACCTCAACTTTTCATTGCTGTGTTCAGTGTCCTTTCCTCTGAGCTCGACCCTTAAGCGGGTCTAAAGTATTGTGATCCAGAGCAGAAATGGACGTATTTATTTAATTTTAATTTTTTTCTTATTGTGCAGAGGTGAGGTCTCGCTATGTTGCCCGAGCTGATCTGGAACTCCTGGGCTCAAGCAGTCCTCCCGCCTTGGCCTCCCAGAGTGCGGAGATTACTGGCATGGGCCACTGCTTTCGGCCCGAAACGGACGTATTTAAAAGTAGCTGCGTGGAGCGTAAGACTAGGAGCTACGGAGGGGGGCAGGCAGGTAGAGATGACCCAGCCTCTGAGTTCTTCCCCAAGGAGTTTACTCTGTAGCAAAGAAGGTGAAATACATACTGAGGAAAGATAGGGAATGGAAGGGTAAAAGAGATGGAAAGATAGGGAATGGAGAAATTAAAAGGGAATGGAGAGCTTCCAGTGTTCTCTAAAGTGGAAGATGAACCATTCGTATGTGGAAATGAAGTAATATAGCTTTTTTTTTTGAGTTGGAGTCTCATTCTGACACCCAGGCTGGAGTGCAGTGGTATGCTCCCAGTCATCCCAGCGTCCACCTGCTGAACTCAGGCCATCCTTCCGCCCCAGCCTTCCAAGTAGCCCAACTGCAGGCGCGTGCTACCACGCCCAGCTAATTTTTTAATTTATTGTAGAGATGCAGTCTCACCAAGTTGCCCAGACGGCTCTCGAACCCTTGGGCTTAGGCAATCCCCTCACCTCTGCCTCCCAAAGTGCTGTTATTCCAGGCTTGAGCCACCGCACCTGGCCTTGTAATATAGTTTCTAATTGGAGTTATTTTTTAAATAACGTTTTAAATCCTAGTTGTGTATTTTGCACATGAATATAGTTTGTAAATGACGACATTATTGAGGTTTTGTAGACAAAATGCTTTCACTACGGGATGTACAGTAAAAGATTTGGAGATAAATGATTTAAAGGACAGAGAAATCTGTTACGTCTGGGAGGAGGATGATGCTAAGCCATAAAGAAAAGCAACGATGAGCTTTAGAGTATCATCTAGCTTGTTCTTGAGGTGTGGTGGCTCAATCATGAGCACTTGCTGAAAGACTGGCCCTGTACAAGGCTTGGCCAGAGCTCACTGCCAGCACCCTGCTACTTAAAACCTTTTAGTGGCCACTGTTGTTCTTCAGATAAGACCAAGATGTTGAGTGTGGTCTTCCGGGCTCTGGACGGTCAGGTCTCTGCTTCAGACTCATTTCTTCTTACTCCAGCCACTGGAGATTGTATCCACAGGTGCTATGTTTTCTCTTTGGGCTTCCAGGCCCATCTCCCACTCAAGCAGCATTTTCTCAGTGGACCTTCCCTGGCTTCCTTTGTAATATCACTCAGGCTCTGTGAAGTCAGAGACTACTATTTGGTCCCTTGCCTCCTCTTTTGTAGCCTGTGGTGCTAATACAGTGGTAGTAGATAGCAAGTGCGTGGTACATATTTGTCAAACAGTGAAGAAATCTATAATTTGTTGAGTGCTGGGTGCTAAGTATACCAAGAAAACAGTCCCTATCTTCAAAGATTTCATAATTGGTGGACAGTTGCCACACTATGGAATCAGTGCTCTTACAGAAGAATCCCAGGTAACTGTGGGAGCACATATGGGTGTGGCTGTTAAAGATGGCTTCCCAGAGAGTATGAAACCCAAAGGAGCATCTGGACTCTGCCAGATGAAGGGAAGTGGAACAGGCATCACCTGGATCCTCCCTCTGCTTCTGGGTGGTCACTCACCTAGTCATCTCTTAAGACTTAGTTCAGCTGGGCATGGTGGCACATGCCTATGGTTCCAGAAGCTTGGAAGGGGTTGCCTGAACCTAGCAGTAACAATGAGTGTGCCACTGTGCTCCATCCTCGGTAACAGACTGAGTCTCTGACTCAAAAAAAAAGACTTGGTTCAAAGACCACCTTTTCTGTGGACTCTTTCCTGTTTCCTTCCTTGTGTTCTGTGTGGACCTTAGTTCCACAGCCAGCAGAGGCTCATGGCACTTGCTTGCCTCTTCTTGTTTCTGTTCAGGTGCCATCCCTTGAGGTCTCTTGTCTAGCTCATTCTAGTTGCTTGGCACATGGTCTTTGATGAAAGGAGTTTATTGAACTCGTGCACTCTTGATGTGAGAGGGAACCTAGGAGACATCTAGTCCTATCCTCTCAAGAGTGGAGAAACCAAGGCTCAGAGAGGGCAAGCAAAATTGGGTTTGTGGAGATGAGGACCATCACTTAGGCCTCCTGATTTTCCAGGCAAAGACTGTATTCTAGGAATGCTTATAAAAAGCCATTTTTGTAGACTTACATATTTTCTTCTCCATACAACTGTCTATAAAGGCCTAAATCCTTATTTTTATTTATTTATTTATTTTTAAGGGAGAAGAGGGGACTAAAATTTCAGAGATCAGATTTCCTGCCACCTATCTGTTTGCCCTGCTGTCTTTGAGGAGCCACCCTAGCTTTGTTGGCCAGTTTGTGACTGGTTGGCCTGGATAGGATGTTTTCTAGTAGCCATAGGTTTCACAAAGCAAATACATCCTACCCACATCCCAGATCCAATAGGAGTTGATCTTCAAAGTAATACGCAGAATGGATAATGTGATTTGTTGAAACTGCAGGCGGGAGACTATCACTTCCCAAAGGGCCCTCATATGTAGTTAATGGCCTAAATTTGGGCCCAGGTCTGCCTGCCTCAGACCAAGTGTAGTTTGCTCGTTGCTGACAGGGCTCTGCTTTCCTGAGTTTGAGGCTTCCTTGATGTGTCTTGATTGGTGCTCCGTTAGAGAGAACTCCCTCTTTGGGACTTGATTGTCCATGGGACACCAACCTTGTCCTCTTAGGCCACCCAGTTTTCATTAACATGTGTTTTTAATGTAATTTTTTTTACCCCACAGTTGGTTTATTTTATAACATGTGTTTATTAAACGCCTACTTTGTGCCAAGGCAGTATTCCAGGCTCTAGGAGGATAGTGATGAACAAGACAAGTGAAATTCCCTTGCTAGTAGGGAATGGATACTAAGACAAAAATAATGGATATGATGCAATCAGTTGTGTGAAAAACAACAAAACTGGGCTTGGGGGTATAGCATGAGCTGACCAGGCACCATTTGGAAAGAGTACATAAACAGGACAGCCTCTCTGAGGAATTAATGGTACAAGTCGTGCAAGCACTGGTGGGAGGGCATTAGGATAATGTCTTGTTATCTCATATGCAAACCAAGGTGCTGTCAGCTCTTGAATGATTTCAAGAGAGATTATTTCTTACTCTGAAGTAAGGTTTCTAATGTTTGAATGACTTGTTTTTATTATTTTTTGATCACATAGGCTTGCTTTGCTTCGCTGGTGAGTCAAGACTATGTCAATGGCACCGATCAGGAAGAAATTCGAACTGGTAAGCATTTTGTCTTTGCAGACATGTTCTTGGCTTACACAAGATTCCTGGTTGCTGATTTGACACTTGGTGTGTTTCAGTCCTGCTTATATCCCAAGAGAATGTTTTCAGGGAATAAGATTTATGCACATAACCTCTATAGACTGTTGGCTCTTTGTTCACTTTATTAATTGACATCATATGTTCTTTTTTTTTTTGAGTTGGAGTCTCACTCTGTCGCCCAGACTGGAGTGCAGTGGCCATTCCCGGCCACTGCAGCCTTGACCTACTGGGCTCCGGCGATCCTTCCGCCTCACCCTTCCAAGTAGCTGGGATTACAGGCGCGTGCTACCACGCCCGGCTAGTTTTTGATTTATTGTAGAGATAAGGTCTCACCAAGTTGCCCAGATGGGTCTCAAATCCGCGAACTCAGGCAATTCACTCACCTCGGCCTCCCAAAGCGCGGGATTACACGCTGAGCCACCAAGCCCGACCATATGTTGTTCTTAATGGACCATTTATAATGAACTTTTCATATTGGTACTAGGCAAAGAAGATTAGTAGTGTGTGCTGCTTTTTAAAGAAGATTTTATTATTTTTTGCATGGGTGTTACTGAGAAAGGTCTCTCATGCTTCCTCCTTATCCCTCAAGTTCTGTTCCTAGAGGTAACCAGAGCTTTTGGTTTCTTTGTACCACATTTTAAATGTTCCATTTTAATGAAAATTATAGTGTGAATTGCTGGGTCTCTGGATTGTCTTTCTTGAAGATCTCACAGCTTTTGTATTAAGGTTTCATTTTCACCTGATAAAAGCGCGAATTATCTGCTATTTAATGTTGATTAACGCATGGGAAGTTGGAGGTCATTGTTATTGCTGTGTCCAAGATTAAGATTCCCAATTTATTTATGGGAAGATCCTGTTTTGATATTCTGACTATTCATTTATAAGGGAGAAATATATGTGTGTCTTGTGTTTTTCTTAATTTTAATACTTTGGTTTTTTTTTTTTTTTTTTTTTAAGGTGTTGATCAGTGTATCCAGAAGTTTCTGGATATTGCAAGACAGACAGAATGTTTTTTCCTACAGAAAAGATTACAATTATCTGTCCAAAAACCAGAGCAAGTTATCAAAGAGGTACAAACTGTTTTCTCCTCAGCTTTTAGGAAGAACAAGTGTTGCCGGGATTCCATTTATGCTTTAGACGAGATGTACGCTTTACCAGTCTGTGAGATGCAAGTTGTCAGTGTTCATGACAACCTCTAGGCAAGTAGTGGAGCTGGGAACAGTGGAGGGCAGAGAGTAGAACTTCAAATAGAGCAGTGTGATTTTACTTGTCTCATATGGTAGCTTTTAGGGGAATTTTCCTTTTCTTTCTTTCTTTCGTTCTTTTTTTTTTTTTTTTAAGTTGAATTCTCACTCTGTTGCCAGGCTGGAGTGCAGTGGCACACTCACAGCCACCTCAGCCTTCCAAGTAGCTGGAACTACAGGTGCAGGCCACCATGCCCGGCTAATTTTTTGATTTATTGTAGAGATGAGGTCTCATCAAGTTGCCCAGGTTGGTCTCAAACCCTTGGGCTCAGGCAGTCCTCTCACCTTGGCCTCCCGAAGTCCTAGGATTACAGGTGTGAGCCACTGTGCCAGCTTAAAAGCTCTTTAAAATGTGGTTTTAATACTTCATAATCTGAAATGATAGAACAGTGTTGTGGGATTTTTGTAAACAGTTGTTGAAGTGTGTTTCATATTCTTAGTGTTTTAGGTTCTTAGTAGTAGTCTTTGTGCAAGAGTTGGTTGCTGAGGGCCAGGAGGGAAAAGAGTCTGGTTTCTTTTTGGCTGCCCTTTGGTACCTTTTGAATTTTGTAGCTTGCATATTACTTTATAGAAGACAAATAAGTACAAATGAAGACTCTTAGTGTTAAGCAGACATATATCATTTGAGTTATTCAAGTAGTGGAGTCAAGCAGAGTAATGGGCTTAGTATGGTTTAATTGAATTCTCTTTGTTTTGAATTTACATCTTGGTGCTCTTAATTAATCAGAACTATATTCATTTTTCCTGAGTTTTCTCAAGACTTACTCCATCGCTTTCCTCTAGGATGTTTCAGAACTGAGGAATGAATTGCAGCGGAAAGATGCGCTGGTCCAGAAGCACTTGACAAAGCTGAGGCACTGGCAGCAGGTGCTGGAGGACATCAGCGTGCAGCACAAAAAGCCGGCCGACATCCCTCAGGGCTCCTTGGCCTACCTAGAGCAGGCATCCGCCAATATCCCTGCGCCTCTGAAACCAACCTGAGCACAAAGGCAAAGGAGTCAGCCTGGAAGCAGGCTGGTGTGTGAGGCAGCCCTGCGCAGTTTGCCGCACAGGCCTTCTTGTGGATGAGGCTTTTTGGAAGGACTCTTGTCAGAGAATGAGTTGATTTTAGTTTTTTACCCTCAACTAAAATTTTCTCACTATTTTTGTAAGCTGTTAATTTCTTGTATACTTTATAAAATGCCTGTAGCTGGGGTAAATCAAGTAATTGTTTTTTTATCTTAAGCAAAGTTTAGACTGTTAGTGTGTTGACACAGATTATTTTTTATGGTTCTTTGCTTGTTTTTCATATTTGTATGACTTTCCATCTCTGTGTGTGTGTTTGCAGTTAGATTAGTTTGTATGACCTAAGGGGAAAAAAATAGCCTGAGAATCGGGATGGGTATTTTGGTTGTAGGCTTTTTATGAAATACCCCTCTCAGTGGTAGTATCGGAAAATATGTACATATCCTGTGATCAAGACTTTAAACTACCTCAAGAAAAGGAATCTAATGCAACAATGTTTGCAATACTTTCAGAACTCTTGAGAATGAGGGTTTTTTGTAAATAAGTCAGACTAGGATTAAAATATCCTAGATTAGTATAGTAATATTACAGTAGATTCTTACATTAATGCTTTTATTTGGAGTAACTATATTTTGTGTGGTGTTTATTACTTTTTGTTTGACACGGAAGGATGTAGTGTCACTAAGTTTTGTTTCATTATGTGATAATGAATCAGTTTAATGGGGGAGACCCTGTTCTCAGAACTGTGATATTTGGGCCTTAAATGAAGTATGAGAGGTTAAAACTTACTCTGATCATCTCTTTTTCAGTTTTGTTTGCTTGTATTGTTTTTGTTTTACATTTTGGGAGAAGAAACATTTCCCATTAAGATTCTTGTTAGTGGATTTCATTCTAAGAGACTAGGGTCTTGAATGGGGCTACAGGGGGATCCTTGGCTACTTAACCGCCACAAAGAGTATGTGGTGCCTCTGCATTTAGGAAGATATTTTGTTCTTTTGTAAGTTTCGCAGGTCACTTCAGATTCTCTGTTGAATTGATGTTGGGAACTATAAACCAGTGTTTTTCCTGGCTCTCATTGGGTGAGGTTTTCCTGAGTTTATACAGTCTCTTATTAGATTACATCCCTTTAACCAGAACAAATGCTTCACTATCTTCTGAATGGCCAGTACTCTTGTGGCTCAATGTCTTGGCTTGTTTTGTTTTCCTGATCCTTGAAGGACTCTCGCGACACACGTTGACATCCACTCATGTTCTTGGTCTGGCCTGGATGTCGCCTGGTCCCTGCAGCCCCATACCACCCTTACTACTGCATCTCCAGGGCACAGGATGTATCTTTTTTGCTACCCATGCTTGGGTCTCCCTTGTGGGTTAGTGATTTGTATCTGTCTGTCTCTCCTCACTGCATTGTACACCCATGAGAATTAGGCATTATTGTCCTTAAATATACCAGGTCTGCATACCATTTGTCTTTGATACTTGCTACTCTTTTTTTTTTTTTGAAAGCAGGATTTATTGAGAGAACAGAAAAACTCTCATAGTGGGAGGAGACTCGAAGGGGTTGCTGTTACTCAGTTTTGTGTGTATGTACAGGATCCGGCATGTGGGCCTGTTTTTTACCACTCTGAGGCCAGTGAACCCCCTCAATTAGAATGTTTTAAACAAAGATTTTAAAAGTTTACATTATGTAATAACCTCATGTGAACCCAGGGTTGTTTATCTGGTCATCTCATGGGAATTAGAAACTCTGATTGGCAGCATTAGATTTCTTGATTAAAAACCTAAATAAAATGATTAAAAATTAGGTGTTTTTTCAAAGGGATTCTCAGTGAAAAGATTGTGAACTTACCTGTGTGGTGCATAGTGAAAATATTTTTTAAAATGTATGTCCCAGTTATTACCATTTATTAAATTCAAAAGTTTTTGTCAAATAGCAATTTTTCAGTTGTGTGTGTTTGTAAACATCTTGCTACTTGATGAACATAGAAAACCCTTGAGCTGCTGTCTTCAGGGAGAAAATCAAAAGCCATTCTTCCCACTCCCTGTAGATGAACCTACTCACATCTTCAGGGCAGCTTTTTTATAAGACCTCTCTTCCCACATGTGTTGTGAGTCCCAGGCCAGCTGCCTTCTCTAGGGCCTAGCCTTCTTGGGTCACTTCCACCTCTGCATCCTCTGTCTCATCTGTCTGCTGGACCATTCCCGGCAGCTTACAAGAATCCTTCACCTCAGACATTCCCGTTGATTTTAAGCTACTACCCCATTTCCTGACCCCCGTTCACAGTCTCCAGCTCTTCCCTCCCTCCCCCTCCCTGCCCTCGTGTCTGCTGGTCTTCCCTCCCCCACTCCCATCACTGCTTGTGACCCTTACTCGCCTTTCCTTCATCGTTGTATTCTTTACTTTAACTTACCCTTTTTAATATACCATCCCTTGTTTTTCCTCCTTTACCCTGCTTCTGTTGGCATTCCTGCCTGTTTGGTCTTGGGCCTCCGGAGGCCATGGAGGAGGAGGAGCACTGCCCAGTTTTTCCTTCAAAAGAGCCACAGTAAGGATTATGGCTACTTGAGATCCCGCCATTGGGGTGCTGCTGCCGTGTTCCCCCAGGCTGTGCTCATCCTGGAGCCAGGCCATTTCTGCCCAACACAGAACATTTGTAATGAGTATCTGCTCTGGTGTCCCGTCAGCCTGGCCAAGATGTCCACGGAGCTGTCCGACCTTTTGCCTCAGTCTTCCTTGTCAAGCTTGCATCATAGTCCCTTGGCTCTTGTTTCCTCACCTTTTTTCTTACATAGGTGTTTCCCCTGAGAAAGGGGAGACAAAAACACACCTGTCCCTGACATTGAGAAGCTGACTTAACCCTGCTTGGCCACATTATCTTTCTGTTGCACATACACAATCTCAGAATACTATCTTCAGACAAAGTTGTTCTGAGGCCATGATAAAGGGAGACCAAACCACCCACTTCATGATTTTATCTAAGCATATTTGGGGGGGGGGGCAAGAACATTGACCACCCACAAAAATACCAAACATCTGAGTTAAAATGAGTGACTGCAGCCAGGCTCGGTGGCTCAGCCTGTAATCCCGCGCCTTTGGGAGGCTGAGGTGAGTGAATTGCCTGACCCTGCGGGTTCGAGACCCACCTGGGCAGCGAGACCTCATCTCTACAATAAATAAAAAAATCAGCCAGGTGTGGTGGCGCATGCCTGTAATTCCGGCTACTTGGAAGACTGAGGCAGAAGGATCGCTGGAGCCCAGCAGGCCGAGGCTGCGGTGGCCGGGAGCGGCCACTGCACTCCAGTCTGGGCGACAGAGTAAGACTCCAACTCAAAAAAAAAAAAGAGTGACTGCAGCTTTTTACCAATTACAGCTTTATCCTTACTCTAGTCCCATCTTCCCTACAGATAAGATTTATTGAATACTAAGTCAGAATTGCCTCGTTTCTGACAGCATCCAGACTAGAGTGACTTCCCTCTTCCTTAGACTCTCCTTGGAATCAACCAACCAGCGCCAACATTGTAAAAGGGATTCTACCACCCTCTGAGAAGCAGCCACCCCTCTGTTCATGGTGAGCAGTCACCCTCACTGCAATAAGTGATATAAACCCAACTTGTTAACTACAGATGTGTTTCTGGTGATCTTTGGCTGGAGGTCTTGATACCCCCAATGAACATCTAGCACTTTTTTTTTCCTAAGATGACAGATTTTTATTATGTGTAAGCAATACTTTAACAAATCCGGGGGGAAACTTTTATTTATTTCAGAGTTGTGGGGTACAAGTGGGGATTTACTACATAAGTAGGTTGCATGCAGGTGAAGTTTGGGCTTCTAGCTGACCCTCTCCTCCCCTTCTAATTGGGTCTTGAGGCATGCCTCCGGAAGGACCTGACAGCTGTTGGGTGTGGTCTCAGAGAGCTGGAAGTAGGACTGGCTCGCTCACTGACCAATGGCAAGGAGGACCCATCCCGAGCAGTAAGTGAGGTATGAACAGTCATCAGCACAAGGGGTCAGCCCAGTTGCTGAAGTTTCCACAACCAGTAAAACCCTGGGAAAACATCCCCGTGGGAGGAACCTGGTCAGTGCAAGGGGTCACACCTGTGGAAGGTAAGGGGCGTACCGCACACAAGGACGGTTTAGGTGGCTGGCTATCACTACCCTGCCTCGACTCCCTTTAGAGGGATGATGAAAAACGAATCAACCATGACCTCGAGTGCCAGGGGCCTCTGTGGTTATCTCCCCGGGAGAGAGCAGACAGTAGGGACAGTAGATCAAACACAATATTGCATCTTGGCAGTGGAGGTGGGGTTGATGGTGGAGATTAGTGCTACCCTGGGAAATTAAAAAGATGCTGTAATCCCGCGCTTTGGGAGGCTGAGGTGAGTGGATTGCCTGAGCCCGCGGGTTCGAGACCTGCCTGGGCAACTTGGCGAGACCTCATCTCTACAATAAATAAAAAATGAGCCGGGCATGGTAGCGCGCGCCTGTAGTTCCAGCTACTTGGAAGGCTGAGGTGGAAGGATCGCCGGAGCCCAGCAGGTCGAGGCTGCGGTGGCTGGGAGCGGCCACTGCATTCCAGTCTGGGTGACAGAGTGAGACTCCAACTCAAAAAAAATAAAAAATAGAAAAATAAAAGATGCCAGGAAGGTGGTCCCTATCACAGCTCCATTTAATTTGCCAGCCTCACCTTTGCAGAATCCAGGTGAATTCAGGAGCATGATTTTCAGCCAAGGAATCTCAGTTGCAATTGGGTTGGGTGTTGGGTCAACACGAGCAGATAAGGGCTAAGGCACATGGCGTGCCCCCATCGATTGGATCAACCCGTTCTTTTTTACAGTTTGCATTCATGGGGAACAGATGATAGTCCTTTCATCTCTGCTCCAGGATTATGTTAACTCTTCTGCCCTCTGTCGTAAGACAGTCTGAAGAGATGTATCATCAAATCCTGTTGTTTCTGCCTCTTAACCAAATCCTGAATCAGATGATGTCTCTTCACTCCACTCTTGCCTCTAAACCATCAACTACTCTGCTCCTGAGAGCTTGATGGAATCAGATCATGCCAACTAAAACCGGAAGGATGTTTTTATCAAATTGTGTTTGTCAGTATCATTTAGGCTACAAAAAAAGAATTCCACTTACTGCTGTTAAGAGTGTAAACTGCTAGGAACCGCTAGGAATTTGGTGATATCAAACAAAAAAAACTTAAGTGTGTATCCTTGGATGCCTAACTTCAATACTCAAGGAATATCAAACAAAAAAATCTTAAGTGTGTATCCTTGGATGCCTAACTTCAATACTCAAGGAATATCAAACAAAAAAATCTTAAGTGTGTATCCTTGGATGCCTAACTTCAATACTCAAGGAATATGGCCTAAGGAAAAAAATTACAGAGGCATGCAGAGATGTAGTTAACAAAAAATATAATCATTACAAGGTAGAATCTAGAAATTTAGCCAGATTTTTAAATCACCTAGACAAAAAGAGTCAAAATAGGTAAAGGATCTCAATAAAGTCCTCACCCTGCACGAGGATTATGTTGAATTAAAAGACAGTGTAAAGTGCATTCTATTTTGTTAGTCACCAGGAGTTGCACAGTTGGGAAAATGTTTCAGTGCACAAAAGTAGAACCACTTGTATGCAGTCATTTTAAAAATACAAAAAAGCAGTCCTACAGTGCTCACTGCTATGGTCTGGATGTTGGTGCCCCCCCACCCCACCCGAATTCATTTGTGGAAACCTAATATCAGTGTGATCACAGTAAGAGGTGTGGCTTTTGGGAAGTGCTTAAGTCAAGAAGGCTCCACCCTCATGAATGGTATCAGGGCCCTGCTGAGGGGCTCAGGCAGGCTCTTGCTCCTTCTACCATGTGAGGACTGCAGCAGTTCGCCCACCTATGAGGAGTGGGCCCTTACCAGACAGCAAATCTGCTGACACTTTGATCTTGGTCTTCTCAGCCTCCAGAACTGTGAGCAATAAATTCCTGTTGTTCATAAACTACCCAATATAATAAGTAAGATATTTTGTTATAGAAGCCCACACAGACTAAGACATTCACCCTTAAAGACCAAAAAAAAAAAAAAAAAAAAATGATACTAAAAAATAATATGGTATGTTACATACATGGTGACAAATACTTGCATTTAAAAAAATCATCTTATTGGGGCCCTGTTTTGGTTAGTAATTCACCTTTAATTTGTGAGTTTGAATTTTAATTTTATTTTTTTCTAAAAATGACGTATAAGTATATAATCAGTTTCTTTTTATTTGAAGGTGATCTGATTGAGATCAATGTGAACTTCCTATTTCCAGGTTGGTCTAATTTTACCTTTCTCTGGAAAAGCAACACCAGTCACAACCATGTTTATTGCCCAGTTGTTTAAAGTTTTATTCAAAGAGCAAAGAGTTGACAGTGCATAGAATTAACATCTGTTTGTGGGCCGCCTGCTGGGCCAGCACCAAAGATTGAGCAAATATTCAGCCCACGAAAAGTTGCACTGAGTCCTGTCACATTGCTCCATTCAAGGGTAAGACAATTCAATGTGGACTGAGAGCAAGGTCAGCACCATGAACGGCCATTCCAGTTCTTTTAATCCACTGGGAGTCCATGCAATGAGGAAGCAACGCATCATGAGGCAAATGGCCCAAGCTTAAGGACCTTTTTGACTTTAAAGAACAGGCAGTCTAGAGACCTTTGGAAATGACCAAGTTGACATCGAAATTGAGACATAAGACCAGGCTAGGCATGGTTATTCACAGAACCACCTCGTGGTGGTTGATTCCAGTTCACTATTGGTGTCTTTACCATATTATTTTGCTGAATCCTTGCAAAGCCCCTTCAGAGGTAGGTGTTATCCCCTCTACAATCTGCTTGTCCTGAACCAAGGTGGTCAAAGAATTCAATCCGAGCATGCCACCGCCCATTCCTAGAAGGTCTGGTTTGTTTTCTTATTAATTGGCCTTCCTGTTTATTTTGAACTTTGTTTTATTCCTTTTCCTTAATTGAGGTTAAATGTGTGTTTTGGAATTATGTCATTTTACATAGAAACAGTTCTTCAGGTGGAGATGACAAACATTCCAAGCACAAGCACAACCACTTTTAAAGCAGACCATGGAAATCACAAATTCTAATATTCCAGAGTGGAGTGTGATGTTATGGGCACTAGAAATACAGCATGTAGGTCATTAGTAACATTGATAATGTTTTCCTCTGGGTGTTTGTTTTTTTTTCCAATAACACTGGTTTGTTTAATGTCAAGGTATTTTTAATGAACTGTTGTAACAATGAAACGTTAATGCCAGAATTTGTTTTAGCTATCATATATAAATCACATTTCAAGCAAATTATTTGGTTTAGTTCATTCCCTCAATCAAGTGATTTAAAAGAAACATTTTTTCAAGTATCTTCTTTGTGATGTACCCCAAAGATGAACTTAGAAAGAAAAGTATTTGGTGAACCACTCCTGGTGTGGAGAGCCCTGTTTTTGCTGAGCTTCTTTGGGTTGGGCTGTTTCACCATCTGGTGTCCTAAAAACAACAAAAAAGAAGTTCTTAACATGGTTTTGAAAATTATTCAGTAAACAACTTAATACCCTGCCATCTTTTCAAGGAAAGATAACTGCTTCTTAACTCTTCAAAAGATCCTGGAACATAAGCAGCCAATATTAATAGTGGGAAACAAGTTATAAAGAATGGGGCCCGGGAGGGAGTATCTAATTCTTGATTTGAAAACAGGTTCACATTGTTTGCCTTGCTATTGTTGCATTTAAGTGGCTGTATCTGAGATAACTGTGTACAGTCATCCAGTGCTACAGATTAAGAGACTTTGTAATTCCAAGATAATTCAATGAATCTTGAGAAATAATCTTAGTAATACTAGTGAAAATATGTATCTGGGCCAGGTCCTGTCCTATGTATTAAGTTTAGTCTCATATCAATCTGATGAGGCAGGTGCTGTGTTATCTTCATTTTATAGGTTGGGGATACCAAAACCCAGAGAGGTCAAGTGACTTGCCCGAGGCCTCACAGCTAAGAATGAGGACCAGAATCTTAATTCAGACCTCCAGGCCAGATGAAGAGAATCCTCCTTCTGTGTAACCCACACTGAAGTTCTCAGCTAAGTGAATCAGTGTCCCATGTCTAATCATCCATGAAAAAAGGCTTTCTGGAATTTGGTACCTGGAATAGTACCTACTCCAAAGAATGACATGATTCCCTTCTCTTATGCAATCTTCCCTTTTGGCTAGATTCCAGTTTCTCCAAGGCAGGGTTTGTTTTGCTGTTCTTTATATCTGCCCAAATTCCAGTCACTTAGCAGGCACCAGAAGCCTAATTTGTCTCTTATCAATGGGGAATAAGGGTGTCTGCCCCTCCCCCCACAACCTTGTGGCAGCTTTTGCATCTGGAGACTGGGTGGGTTTGTAAGGCCGGCCAGAGTTGGGGCTTGGGTCCAAGCTGGGTGACTTGGTTATTGGAGGGGCGTTGATCCTGGAGCCCAGATCGCCACTCAGAAAGTTCTTTGCGTAGGAGGCGAGGTTTGGCACGCTGACCACTCGGCTGGGGACTTCCTCTATCTTCTTTTTCTGTTTGTATTAAAGGAAACATTAGTGATGTGCAGGGAGGAAAAAAAGCATCATTCTAATAGCAAATAAGGCCCACCCAACCAAAATTGTATAGAAGAGGCAACAGTTTTATTTATATACTTATATGCTTTTTTTTTCCTGTAGCCTGTATGATTTATCTATAGTTAAAAGAAATAAATTTTGTCTTTGCCCCCATTTAAAAAATGTTAGATATTTTCTTACTTTCCAAAATAGCCTAAGATACATAAAACATTTTTGTAGTTAACTTAAAAAAATTTTTTTTTAATTTTAAAGATGTGGGGTATGATTCAGGGCTAGATATACAAATGTTCATTATGCACGTACTCTTGTTGATGAGGTATGCCCCTGCCCTTCCCCTGGCAGTTTCCCACTACTGCCAATCTTTTTCTTATAGTGTTATGATATTTACATGCTATTTTTTATTTACTTTATTTTATTTTTTTTGAGTTGGAGGCTCACTCTGTCGCCCAGACTGGAGTGCAGTGGCACGCTCCAGGCCATCGCAGTGTCGACGTGCTGGGCTCCGGCGATCCTTCCACCTCAGCCTTCCAAGTAGCTGGAACTACAGGCGTGTGCTATCATGCCCAGGTAATTTTTGATTTATTGTAAAGACAAGGTCTTGCCAAGTTGCCCTGGTGGGTCTCGAACCCTCAGGCTCAGGCAATCCACTAGCCTCGGCCTCCCAAAGTGCTGGGATTACAGGCTGAGCCACTGAGCCCAGCCTACATGCTATTTTTAAAAAGCATTTTCCCCTCCAGTCTTCATTTTGTTTTAAAAAACACATAGATCCACAATCTCTTATCCAGACTTCTGGAGACAGACATATTTTGCAATTCATTTTTTTTTTTTTTTCAGATTTTACAAAGCCATTTAACACCCCAGCAGGGTCTGAGTCCACCTTATCTAATGCATTAATAAATGCATTAATATTTCTGGAATGAAACTTGTATTTTGTCACAATAAGAGGGATACATAAAAACTATAAATGAGATTAATCAGTTCAAGTTAGGTTCTTGTCCTGTGAGCTATTTAAAAAACACAATTTCTTTGAGAGATTTTAGTTTTTTGTGATAGTAGATATGAGACTGGCACATGAATATGTTCATTGTAACAAATTCCAAAAACATGTACAAATATAAAGTTCCCCCTTCTCTTTTCCATCATCAGGATAGTGACACATTTTGTTTATTATGGAAGATTTAGAAATACAAAAGCCTGTAAAAATTAAAATCACATGTGATCTGTCCAGCCAGATAGAAACACTGTTAATACTTTGGACTTCTTCCTGTGGGTCTTCTTTTTCAATAAATATTCCTTTGAATGTATACTAGCCTATCAATAATCTATGGTTACTTTTAGGGAAAACAAAACCAGCAGAATTGTGTGATGCATGAAAACCAGTAGAACCAATTTACCTTCATGGAAGGGGTCAAATACCCCGGGTGAGGATTGAAAGAAAAAGATCGATTCCGATGGGACATTGCGCTGGGGAACGCTGCGTAGTGAAATCGTCTCTCTTCCTGGAAAACCAATACAACTGAGTCTAAATGAGCCTAACCACCCAGCACTGGGTTTGACTTGAAGGAGGATGTGAAGGCAGAATATGGAGAGAAGGCAGTCCTGGGAGGGAGGGAGGGGCAGTCAGTGGAATCAAGCTGCCACCACTGAAACTGAGGAAGCGGCTTTACTCTCAAGGGTTCTGTACCCCAGCCCCTCTTGCAAAAGAAAGGGCAAGCTGTGCCTTAGGAAGTTATAAGTCCAACAGTTCCTAGCATATGAAGGCAACCTACTGCAGAAAGTTAATAAGGCAAAGAAAAAAACCCCCCAGACACACAAAAGACTTCACTTTTCTTTCCTCCTTACCACATACACAAAAAGTAGAGAGGACCATACAATCCATCTCCCACTTCAGTAATTATATGGCCCATCTTGTTATAACTGTGGTCAAAATGTGTGTCATTTTCCACTTTCTTTTCTCCCCTACTGTATTATTTTAAGATTCCAGTCATTACATGTGTTGTCTGTAACACTTAGCAAATGAACAATAATTTATTGCTATCCAATTTTCAGGCAGTGGTCAAAGTATGAGGAGACATAGAAGTGAGGTGAGTGGTCAGGAGCAGATGGAAGAGAGGACATTCCAAAGAAGTAACCGACTGGCCTCGGTGGCTGGTAGATGCAGAATCAGAGGGAGTTGGGGATAATTTTCTCTTCCAAGGCTCTAGGGAGTGGCTTTGCTAGCTAGAAAGCAGGTGGTCATTTTTACAAAAGGAAAATCAGTAATAAAAGAAATTCCATTCTACTAAAATACAGATATAAGACAAGTCTTTCTAGATCTTCTCAAATTCTGTAAGTTTAAAACAAAACCAAAAACTACCAGTATAAACATCGGGTAAATGCTGTTAGACTTGGGAGTAAAATAAAAAAACACTGTTTGCCCTCTATTTTTCCATATCGGTGTTTGTAGTGAGTATGTTTTCTTTTGGTGACAGAAAAAATAGCAAAGCAATCTTAGTAAGGCAAAGTAACAGGCACCCGGAGAACTGCCAGGTCGGAGTGAGGGCCCCCCACGGGAAGTCTGCAGGCGGTCCAGGCCAGGGGCGAGGTGCCCGCGGGGCCGCCCTGACAGCCTCACCGTGAGCTGCTTGATGATCTCCTCTCGCTCCTTCAAGCGGGTCTGCAGACGGCCTATGAGCTGGAGGTCCTCGGGCCTGGACGCTCCCTTCCCGGGCTTCTCTCCGGAGTCTTTCAGCCTGTTCCAAGCAGGCAAGCGGTGAGCCCCCTGCAGCGGCGACCCGGCACGGAGGGAGAACACGTGGGCGCGATGGGGCTGCCACTGGGCGCTGGGCCTGGCAGCTGAGAGCCGCCTGGGGAGCGGGGGACCTCGGGACACCCACTCCTCGTCTGATCTCTGTCGGTGCCCCAGCCTTCAGGGCCGGGGGCCAAGGCCTGTGGGGGTTCGCAGAGGCTGCAAGAGCCGGGGATGCTGCCGGGAGACGAGCCCCGGGCGGCAAGGTGACC
>NW_007187547.1:356220-361408 GCF_000164805.1 Carlito syrichta
GGGGACCTACCGAATGCGGCGGGTGAGAGGCCCGGGTTTTGGGATGAGATGATTTGGGCTCTGATCCTGGCTCTGCTTTTTTTTCTAGCTACGCGACCTGAGGGACAGCATTTCACCTGTGAGCCTCAGCCCCCTCCTCTTAAAGTGGGCATGACACTGGGTGGATTGTGAGGATGCTGTGGGATAATGGGCACCTGGCATACTGTGAGTGCCCGTTAGAAGTCAGTGGGCAAAACTCTTCCTACAGTTTTCGAATGATTTTCTTTGTTTTAGAGATAGTTAAGAACCATTGTCGAGTTCGGGCTAAGAGCCGGACAGGTGACTTCTAAATTCACTTAGTGCTGCCTGACCTTGGGCAAGTGGCTTCACTTGCCTGAACCTGGGGTCTTTCGATCACCCCCTAAGTGATCTCCCTGCCCACCACCCCTCCCCTGATATTTTGTCTTCTCATCAACCAGAAGTGACCCTGTGAAAAGGTAAACCAGGCCTGTCCTGCCCAAAGCCTTGCAGTGCCTTCCGAGGGCACTCTGGACACATCCAAACTCCTTCCCGTCAGGACAGGGTCCCTTCCACGCACCTCATTTCCTACCGCGTCACCCTCTCGCTCACTCTATTCAGTCTTCTGGCTGTTTTTAACCCTCCCAGGCAGAGCTCAGCGCCTTTGCACTTGCTGCACCATCTGCTTGGAATGCTCTCCCTCCAGCTAGCTCATGCATGTCCTCTCTTCTGTGTACTTAAACATCACCTCTGCGAGGCCTTCTTTGCCCACCCTTGTGACTCCCCAATCCTGTCTTCTAGCCCTTTCACCACTAGATATAAAGTGATCTGTTCGCTTATTTCTCATCTGAATCCCCATTCAGGATTTGTGAGTACTATGAGCATGGTCTTTGCTTTGTTCCCCACTGTAACTCCAGAGCCGAAACTGCAGGGCACACAGTAGGTCCTCAACAGATGTTTGTGAATGAGTAGATGCAATATTCATGCAACAGGGACCCTCACTTTCTTTATCTGACAGTGGGAATCACAGTTTCTGCCTTGAAGTATTTGTGAAGACTAAACAAGATGCTACATATTAGAGCAGAGATAATGCTCATAAAAGGGTAACCCTATTCCTTCCGGTTTCAAGCATGAGGGCTAACTCATGCCCATGAGACGGTGCTCATTCTCACAGATTCCCAGGTCCTGCACAGAAGGGCCTTGTAAGGGGAAGGGTGACCAGCCATCCTAGCTTGCCTGGGACTGAGGGGCTTCCTAGAACTCAGGACCTTCCGTTTTAACACCGGGGAAATGCAGGGACCTTGGGATGAGCTGGTTACCCTGACCACTGGCAACATCTACTAGTCCCTCCCAGCCTGGACCCTGGGCCTCCCTTACTCGGCCTCCAGGGCAGCCAGCCGGGCCTGGAGCTGGGCCTGAGCACTGCTGAAATCCGCCACCATGGCCTGCATCTCTTTCCGGTGCTCCTGGCGAAGCGTCTCCACCTCCCTGGCTCGCTGGGCTTGCTGGTTCTCCTCCAGCAACCTGCAGTAGATGAAGCACAGTCAGGCTTGCCAGGCTCCGGGACTGTGCCCGTGGTCCCTGGGGTTCATCCCCTCGTGGCTGGACGGCCCCGTTTGGGAGGGAGGTCATGCAGCTGAGGTTGGGACCCCTGTGGGAAGGTGAGCTGGGGTCCCCGAGGTATGGGGTGTGGATGAACCCAGCTGTGGGACCCCTTCTCAGCACCTTCCACCCCAGGACTCCAGTCCAGCTTCCAGGGAGTGGAGGACAACCTGCCAGGGGAGCCCCAGAAAACACTCCCTTCACTTGGGGCAGTAGGGGAGGGGCTGAAGACTGTGGTTCTTTGCCAGCATGGGACCCTTTGAGCCCTGGGAGACCACCAGTCCAGGATGGAAAGGCAGGACGGAGGGAAGACAGAAGCCCTTCGAGTCCGGCTGTCCAAGTCTGCAGACCGCTCCACCACTTCCTGGCTGTGTGACTTTGAGCCCGCTTCTTGCTGCTGTGTGCTCATTGACCGAACGGAGGTGACAGTGGCTTCCATCTTACAGGGTGATTGCAAGGAGGAATTGTGTTCATACATGTCCAGAACAGCCTGGGGCATTACATAGATGTTCAGCCATACCTCTCATTTTTCTTAATCTACACCCAGGACACTGAGGGGTCCACAGCCAAGCCCCAGAGCTCTGTTGCCCTCAGAAAGTTCGAGCACATTTTGGTGTGATGATCTCCTTTTCCCAGAAGAGGATCTACTCCTCACCTCGCTGGGGGGGGGGGGCCTATAACCCAAAATGGTTGAGAGTCCCTACTCTAATACAACTGCCTTATTTTAGGGACTTGCCAGGGTCACAGGGTGAGTCACTAACTGACTGGTGCTCATGTGTTCCAGGTGGGCTCATGGCTGCCTCTCAGATCAGCCTCAGGTCTGCTGTTCACCTGCAGAGGGAGGCCCCATGACCGTGGCCTGCTGGGGCCTGATTCCTTCACAGCCACCTGAGTCTGGCAGGCGCACTGTTCTCCCATCCCTGGGCATAGGCCTCAGAACGACCCCTTCTGGCGGCTGTCCTCTCCTCTCCAGTGGACATTACAGTCACCTGGGGCCTCTTTCCATATCTGGATTCCCAAGCCCCTCCTCAGACCTACTGCAACTGGGGTGGGACCTAGAGTGTGCTTTTTTTTTAAAAAAAAACAAAGCTCCCGGAGTGGGGAGCATTACTCTGTCTGGAAATCCACATTCTCAGAGCCACTTCAGGACTTCAGGCTAATCTTAGCTAAGTGTTTCTGTCTGGAAAAGGAGGATCCATCCTCGCCATGAATTTTTTAGGGTCTCTGGAAAATTCCCTTTCACTGGCTGTTTACTGCAGTAAAAGGCTCATGGGTGAGGGTTCAAACATGAGCTGTTGGGCGTGATGTTCATTTGGGTGATGAGTGAAGCCTAAAGCTCGTTATTATACAGTATATGCATGTAACAAACATGCACATGTACCCTTGAATCTAAAATTCACGTCTGGGAATTTGGTAGAAATGCAAATTCTAATCCTAACTAATGCCGGTCCTCAGGCCACCCTGGCCCTCCTGAATCCAGAGGGCAGAGCCCAGTACTGTGTGTGCTCAACAAGCCTTCCAGGTGATTCTAACATAAGCTAGTTTGAGAACCATAACAGCTGACATTTCTTGAGTCGGCACTGCTATGTGCAAGCATCAAACACTTTACATTTATCTCTTTTAATTCCCCCAGCAACCCGAGACCTAGGCACTGCTATCCTCTCACGCTCTGGGCAGGTGAGGCTGGGAGAGGTTAAGAAACAGGACGGGATATGGTGGCTCACACCTGACATCCCAGCACTTGGGAGGCTGAGGCGGGAGAACTGCTTGAACCCAGGAGTTTGAGACCAGCCTGGGCAACATAACAAAATCTCGCCTCTTCAAAAATTAAAAAAAAAAAAGGACAGGTGTGGTATGGTATGTGCCTATAGTCTCAGTTACTCAGGATTCGAGGCTGAGGTGGAAGGCCCACCAGATCGAGGCTGCGGTGAACCATGAGTGTGTCACTGCACTCCAGCCTGGCAATAGACTAAAAAACAAAAAAGTGCCCAAGGTCATGAATAACAGGCAGAGTTATGATTGTTGAAAGCCCAGCCTTCCCTACAACTGCTGTACGATGTGCAGCAAGTTGTCTAGCTTCTCTGAACCTTCCTCCTGCATCTTTATAAGGAAGTGGCTGCAAAAAACTCAGTGAACCAGTGCAGCCAAGGATCGCAGCAGTTTGGGGCCAACACATCAAGATTCAATATATATAAGTGACAAATATCAGGAAAAAAGCGATCCTCCAGACACTAAAATGACCAAAAGAAAAAAAGAAAAAAGGATGAAGATGAACAACTTTGTACCTGGGACCGGAACATTCAAAAACTAAAATGATACAAATTCCTTGAAAGATATGAACTGCTAAACCTCACACACAAAGAAATAGATAACCTGAAAAGTCCTAAATCGATTAAATTGCATTTGATTTTTAAAATCTTCCAACAAAGGGGGAAAAGGCTATGAATTCAGGATCCATACTAGATTATTAACTTCCACAATTAACCCAGTGCCAACCGTTTGTCACCGCATTCTACCACAGCCCCGAAAGGTGGCGTCTTATCCCCATTTTACCGAGCAGGACTGGGCAGTCGGCTGACTCACCCCATGTCACATGGCTGGGGAGAGCACAGTGGCTCACGCCTGTAGCCCCAGCACTTTGGGAGGCAGAGGTGAGGGGATTGCCTGAGCCCGCGAGTTCGAGACCAGCCCCGGCAACTTGGTGAGCCCTGTCTCTGCAATAAGTCAAAAGTCTAGCCGATCGTGGTGGCCCACGCCCGTGGTTCCAGCTACTTGGAAGGCTAAGGTGGAGGGATGGCCTGAGCCCAGCAGGTGGAGGCCACGGTGGCCGTGAGCGTGCCACCAAACTCCAGCCTGGGCACAGAGTGAGACTCCGAATCCCCCCCAAAAGCACTCATCCAGTCAAGAGAGAGCCCAGCGGCGTATGAACTGCCCCACCACACTGTCTCCCCACGGCTGGATTTGAGGCCACTTTTGCTGTCTTTTACATCCAACTCGAGGTCTGATAAATTCCTTGATTTCCAGGGAAACTGAATCCCCTCTTTTAAAAAAACGAAAACAAAAAAAAACCCACGTCCTGGTTTATTATAAAGCATATTACAAAGGATGCAAATAAAGGGCTAGGTGAGCAGGTGCACAGGGCAGGGGCAGGGGAAGGTTTGCAGACTCTCCTGCCCTCTCGGGGAGCCCCCCTCTCCCGGCGTCTCAAAGGCCTTCAGCAACCCAGACGCTTTCGGAACGTCATCACTGAAGGCGATTTAATTTTATTTTAAGAGGTACGGCTCAGGGTTAGGTGTACAAGTGGTCACCGTACGGGTAAAGTCTGGGCCTCCCTTCGGTCCCCACTTTGCCTGGCTTGAGATCAGGTGCCCTTACGGATGGTGTCTCCTCCCCCCGCCCCCGTATTCCGCTACCGCTAACCCCTTTCTTGTGGCCAATGAGCCGGGTCCCTCTTCTTTGTATTTCGGGGCGAATCCTCTGCCGTTTCGAGATCCGGAGTGAGAGCACTGGACCGTCTCACGAGTCAAAGGAGTCGTATCAACGAAGTGCGAGTGCATTGGGGAATGCCGAGGGGCGACCCCGTTTCAGA
>NW_007187547.1:362393-390572 GCF_000164805.1 Carlito syrichta
GGGCCCCGGGCTGGAGGGAACGGCGGCCGGCTGCCTCGGGGCGAGAGCAGTGGCTCGTGCGAAGGACAGCGGAGGGTGCAGGGCCAGGCCGGTGGGCCGCGGGGAACGCGGCTGGAGGCGCGGGTGGCAGCCAGTGCTGGAGGCGGTCCAGCACCAGGTTGAGGCACTTGGAGCCCACTCTTGTGGGAGCCCCCAAAGGCTTTATGCGAAGTGTCGGCGAATACCTGAGGCTGCCATGCTGGGCTGGAGGGAGAAGCCTGGGCTGTCGGGTGTTCCCACGCTGCCCAGCTAGGCTCCGAATGAGGGACACGTAGGGAAGGGGCTATGGGCCAAGTCTGCGTAGGGAGTTGAGGGAGGATCAGAACAGCCTGGGTGACAACAGGCGGCTCCACTCGCGGGAACTGCGGGTGTAGACCGGGAGTGTGTCTGGGCAGGTGCTCCCAGACGTTCCCCTGCAGATCTGAAGTCCCCGGGCCAGCTACCTTGACCTGTCTGGCACCACACCCTGAGATGTCCTTGCATCTTATTATAAACAAGGCATGGCACCTCAAGCCTGCTTCTTGCTTTTCGAAGATAAGAACCTGCAGGCCCACCCGGGATCCCCCGGGGCCTGTGGAGAAGGGTCTTCCCCACATCAGGGGCATGATGGAGCCCCCAGCGCCCACTCTTGATGGGGCTTCTCCCTGCGGCGCTGATGCCGCTCCAGGAGGGGTGTGGTCCGTATAGGGAAGGGGTCGCTGACCTCTGAGGCGATGGCGTGGTCCTCGCTGTCCTCTGGACACTGGCCGATGGCCTGCCGTCTGCCCAAGCTGCCCAGAGCCCTCAGCTCGGCCTGCAGCGCCTCCAGGTCCTTCTGGTGCCCGGAGCAGGCAGCCTGCTGCTCCAACAGCTCCTGCCTGAGGGACTCTGGACGAGGGAGAGCAGTGGGAGTCAGGTTCAGGGTCAAGGCTGGAGTCTGTCCTGCATGGACAACAGTCTCTGGGGTGGGGTGGAGTGGGTGGCTGCTGGAGGCTTTGGGCTGAGTTCCCCCAACTTTTTCCAGGATCACAGTGGCAACAAAACTGTTCTCATGTAAGCCCCACAACCATCTCTCTGGTGTGAATGACCACCCCCTCTCCCTACCTCTGCTCCATTTTAGGGTAAAGGAACTGCGCATCGGAGAGGGTAATTTCCCTAGAGCCACACAGCTTTAAATGGTGGAGTGGGGATTCAAGACTCCAAAGGGCTCTCCTTCACGCTGAACCTCCTGCTTGGCCAACACTGTTTGTAGAAACAAGGTCTTGCTATGTTGTCCAGGCTGGCCTCAAACTCCTGGGCTCAAGCAATCCTCCCACCTCAGCTTTCGCAAGTAGTACCGAGATAACAGATATGAGCCACTGTGCCTGGCCCCAAATGAATCTTTCCTGATAGAGCAGATGCTATTGAGTGAGCTAGTAATTTTTAAGAAGATAATTTTCAAGTGCTAGTAAATTTGGTACTTTACTTTTCTTTTATGAACTTTTGAGACTCTGTATCTTAGTTGTTGTAAATAACCTTTGGAACACCGTTATAAAAATTCCATAAGTCCCAAGATAAGCACCAAGTACAGTGCAGGCTTTGGTGCAGGGCACATGCTCAACACATATTTATGGGATAAACAAATGATTTCTAGAGAGAAAATGAATGACATGGTAGAAGTGTGTTAGTTGTAGAAGATTTTCCATGAGCTTACTAAGCTTTTCTTGAAGGTTAAGTATATTAAACATATATAAAAGCTTAATGTATTCTGATGACATTAAGACAAATAATTTACTTGGTCATCTTTACTCCCCAATGGAATTTTAATAAAGGGATTTTTATAGCTTGTTTTCTTTTAAGAAAATTCTCCAAATGCAACCTATATTTTGAAAATTGTTATCACAAAAATGTGTGCAATAAAACTCTGTGGCAAAGCAAAAACTCCAGGTTGAAAGGGTGAAAAGCCAACATGGAATGACTTAATGAAATAATCTTAACTAAAGTGCAGCTATTTTGACACCACCTAGTTCTGTCATGTTTTCTTAGCAAAATTACCTAGCATGCCCTCAAATCACTAGCCAAGGACAGAACCGGGAGGCAGATATTGATAATTGTTTTATGACCCCCTCCCCAGCTTGTTTTGTATGGATTTGCCTTTCTATTCCCAGCATTTGTCTCCCAGCTGCAAAAGACCGAGCTAACCGAATCTGTTGTGATTGGCCTTCAGTGAAAGCCCACTAGCCCACCACCTGCTGGAGTCATAAGATGTGTCCCCCTGACAATGTCAAGGCACAGGACCTATGATATCAACTCCCAAGAATGCAGTTGCTAGAGATTTTTACTAACCCAATTTCTTTATAGAAACCTTAAATGCACCCTTATCCCACTCCTCAGGGCCACGTTGCTCACAGGACCCTATCCTGAATGTGAATAAATGCTTTTGCTTTGCCTTTGCAATTCTTTTCATTTTTCTTGCTGCACTGGATCACAGTGCCCCCTGTTGGGTCTGACCTAACACAGAGTATTCATTCTTTACCCTCCTCCTTTCTCTTATACTTTCTCATCCTCTACCCACCCACCCATTCATCCATCAGTCAGTCCGTCCGTCCGTCCATCCATCCATCCATCCATCCATCCATCCATCCATCCATCTATCCACTCATCCACCCACCCATCCATCTGTCCATCCATTCGCCTATCCATCCACCTATCTTTCCACGTATCCATCCACCCACCCATTCATCCATCCATCCACTCATCCACCCACCCATCCATCTGTCCATCTGTCCATCTGTCCATCCATCCACCTGTCCATCTGTTCATCTGTCCATCCATCCACCTGTCCATCTGTCCACTCATCCATCCACCCATCCATCCACCTACCCTACCCATCCATCTGGCATGTCTGGGTTCCAACCCCGACACAGCAGGTCCTCTGGTGGACACCCACCCTCCCTGTCCCTCACACAGTGATCTGTGCTGCAGGTAAACTGTGACTCACATAGATATGGGGATAGGAATGACTGGGACCGGAATATCTAATATCCCCCTGCCACTGTGGCAGGTGGTCCCACCCACTCAATGCCACCCACAGTGCCTAAGATTTGGTATCATCATCACAGAGTCCACAAAACCCCTTCTTCCTGGGACCAGCACTGAGAACCCCAGCCTGACCTCAGGGTCTTTCCAGGGGTCTCTCTTGATTCTTTTCTCTAGGAAAGAACCAGGCTGCTGTAGAATGAGAGGAGCCAGGGGAGAGGCAGCAGGGATTTCTGGGCCGACAGCTGCTGCTGGGTGTCAGGATCACCAGGGTGTCCCGCTTGACCTGTACCTGGGGGCCTTGGACCTGAGCCACGTGGCATGGCCTGGGTTCTATCCTGTTTTATGTTCTTTAGATGCTGCCAACCTCAGCATTTCCCACGTGGGCCACCTCCATTGCACAGTAGCCGCTGACAGGGAAGTCTGTGCTTCTCACATTGGATCCACCCTCTAGTGAGAACTCAACCAAGCAGCAAGGTGGAGCGTCCTCATGCATGGAGGTCAAGAAAATGCTCTTCCCCAGAAATCCCTAGACAAGAAGAGCCCTGTCTAGGTTTGGAAGGAATATTTAATAAAGTCCATGCAGTCTTTAATGCTAAGCATGAAATAAGGAGAGGTATTTGTCTCGTTTTGAAGAGTGAGAGGAAAGATAAACTGGGTGCTTTCATGCTGGGAGAGGTGCAGCTAAAATAAATAAATAAAAAGAAAGGCAAGCTGGGTGCAGTGGCTCATACCTGTAGCCCCAGCACTTAGGGAGGCTGAGGCAGGAGGATCACTTGAGGCCAGAAGTTTGAGACCAGCTTAGGCAACGTAGCAAAACCCTGTCTCTATAAAAAATGTTTTTTTGTTTTGTTTTAATCTTTTCTTCTTCTTCTTTTAAAATTTGAAATCTCACTCTGTCACCCAGGCTGGAGTGCAGTGGCACGCTCATGGCCACCGCAGCCTCGACCTGCTGGGCTCAGGTGATCCTTCCACCTCATCCTCCAAGTAGCTGGAACTACAGACACACGCACTACAGCTAATTTTTTGATTTATTTTAGAGACGAGATCTCGCTAAGTTGCCCGGGCTGGTCTTGAACCCGTGGGCTCAGGCAATCCTCTCACCTCAGCCTCCCAAAGTGCTGGGATTATAGGCGTGAGCCACCACGCCTAGCCCCAGAAATGTTTTTTTAAAAGAAAAATGGGAGTAAAGGAGAAAATGAGCAACAGGGATGGTCTACAAACATGGAGAGAGTCAGCCATGCAATGCTGGGCCATTCAGTAAAATAACAGCAAACATGTACAGAGCACTTACTGCACCCTAGGCTCTGTTATGCTCCTGCCTCATGTGTTCACTCATGTAATCTTCATTAGATCTCTAGGAGGTGAATGTTTTATTACACTTATTTTACAGATGGAAGACGGAGGCACCAAGCAGTTAAGCAATTTGCTCAGGGTTCAACAGTTAGTGAGTGTTAGAGCCAGGCTTCAAACCCAGGCGATTTGGCTCTAGAGAAATCTTAACCGCCTCTGTTAACTTCTGACATGCTTTGCGTGAGTGGGTGTTGATGTGGAAACTGAAGAAGGGCTGAGTTTTATGCTGGAGACGATGCAGGGGCAGACAGAGGAAGCAAGGGGACACTCAGGAACCTGAAGCCCTAAGTTCTTCCAATTTGCAGAAATCTTCAGGATGGAAACGAGAGCTTGAGGCAATCCCATGAAACTCTTATGAAGGCCCAGAGATCTGGGGTCTATTCAGTAGTGATGATAATCATAACAGCACCCACGTTCACTGGCCTCATGTCACATGCTCGGTGCTTTATTTTTTTGAGTTGGAGTCTCACTCTTGTCACCCAGGCTGGAGTGCAGTGGCACGCTCATGGTCACCGCAGCCTCAGCCTGCTGGGCTCTCTGCTTCAGCCTTCCAAGTAGCTGGAACTACAGATGCATGCCACCACGTCTGGCTTATTTTTTGATTTATTGTAGAGATGAGGTCTCGCCAAATTGCTCGGGCTGGTCTTGAACCCCCAGGCTCAGGCAGTCCTCTCTCCTCGGCCTCCCAAAGTGCTGGGATGACACAGCCTTGCTGGGTACTTTAATTTCTAGTTTAATCCACATGGCAGCTCTGTGAGGTAGGGAAAATTGGGACTCCATTTTACAGCAAAGGAAAAGGAGGCTCAGGGTGAAGCACCCCAGCCGGTCAGTGGCAGAGCCTGGATTGTCACCCTGGCTTGTGTGCCTCCAGACCCCTGGGCCCTACTCTGCCTCTCAACTTGCCTATGTGGGAGCCTGCAGGGGGCTGGGGGAGTGCGGCCGGGCCCTCCCAGGGGTTCTTTTGGGTATAGATACCTAGCAGCAGAGCCTGCTGAGCCTGCATTCTCTCCCGCTCTTCCTGCAGCTCCTGCTTGGCCTTTTCCTCTAAGGCCTGCAGCTCCAGCCGGTGCGCCTGGTGTTGGATCTGGAGGCTGTGGCTGGATTCCTTTTTCAAGCGCTCCTCTGTGGCCTGTGGGCGAAAGCCAGAGGAAGGGAGCATGGAGGTGGGTACAGACATGGGAGATCCATCACCTTGGCCACATGCCTTAGAGTCAGGGTGCTTTGAGCACTCACCATTCCCCCATAGAGGACTTATCAGGCTACAGAGAATGCTCCAGCCATTTTGTGCCACAGCAGCCATTCTGTGCCACGAGAACCCACCCTCATTCACAGCTGATTGGGTCAGAATGGACAACTGTTCTAAGCTGAGTCAATCTGAGTTCACTCATTGGAAATTTAGTGTTGGGAGGTTGGGGGTGGGGGTGGGAGAGAGACAGACACTGACTGTGTGGCTCCAAATTTAACGTACTCAGGAGCGCTGAGGTGAGCATCTTACATCTGCCCCAGGATCAGCAGGGCAGAGGCAGCTGTCTGGGGAGAGAGTCCAGAGCTGGTGTGCAGAGCACAGCAGAAATGACAGAAGAGGGTCTGTGTGTGTGTGGGGGGGGGGGGGAGACGGGGCGGGGGAGAATCCCTGAAGCTTGTCACCCCCCGCTCTAGTTTGGTCCTGAGAACTGGCTGTGTCCCTGCCCTTGGGTTCATTCATTCATTCTTTTTCTCTATGTATTTATTTATTTTTGCTTCATTCATGCTTTCACTTGACAAATATTCCTTTATGGAAGGCCTACTATGTGTCTGCCCACCTTCTTGCTCAGAAGCCCTCAGGAGTGAGGAGCATGCAGGGTGCAGCAGCCAGGGTTTACAGCAAGACTCATTCCTGGTGGATTTCTCCAGTCGCTGTGCAAGGTTTATTCTGCTCTCATGGCCAGTTCGGTGCCTCCTAAGAGATGCAATTTTACCCCACCTCCCCAAGTCCCATACAGTATAAAGCCCCCTTTCCCAGTGCCCCCAAATACCTTGGACAACTCTCTCATGGCTCCCACCCACCAAATCAAAGCAACCTGTCTGAGGGGCTGCCCCTCCCCAAGGTGGGAGTCTGTTAATCGTCTGGATCTACCGAGCCCCTTGTGATGGTAGCTCATGGTAGCTGCTCAGGAAATACCTGCAGAATAAGTGTTGGATGGTAAAAGTGAAACTTTAAAAAACTTAGCTCATACTTAGCCATGGACATCATTTTATAAACGAGGAAACCGAGTCACAAAGAAACTAAATGATTTGCCCGAGCGCCCACACCTTGTAAGTGGCAGACCCAGGACTTGAGCCCAGGCAGCCCACACTCAGTCACTATCACAGGGCCTGGAGCTTAGGCCCTGGTGGGCAGGGGGCTCCTCACTTTCCCATGGCTGGCCTCAGACCCTCATTCATCCAACCCCCAGCACTCCTAGAACTTCTCTGCTGCAGGTGCACAAAGCCTCTTGCTCCCTCTGCCTCCTGCAAGAAATTGAGGTCTGCAGCCCATGGGGTGAAACTCTGGCAAACACAAAGGCCAGCCTTACCAAGCAGCTGATATACCAGGCTTGTGCTACCATGCCTGGCTAATTTCATCAACCCGGGCTCTTGTGGATTGTAAACCAAGTTGGAGAAATAGAAGAAGAAAAGAAATCACGGAACTGACTTTTTTTTGGTGGGAGGGTGGGGGGAGACACCTATCAAGTGCCAGGCAGTCCACATGCATTGTCTCATTCTTTTTTTTTAAAGCATATTTTATATTTTTATCAGGGCAATACATGCACATAGCATAAAGAGCCCAACAGTATTAAAAGAAAAGGAAGTCAGCAGCCTCCTGGTCCTCCCTTCCTCTCTCTCTGCATCCAGTTCTCTCAAGGCAGCCATTGGCCATTCTTTCTATTGTTTCTTTTGGTATTTACCATCATTAAAAAGTCAGTGTCTATTCTGCTCTGTATTGATTACTTTTGTGATTATATTATTATTATTATTATTTTTTGAGTTGTAGTCTCAGTCTATCGCCCAGGCTGGAGTGCAGTGGCACGCTCATGGCCACCCCTGTGTCGACCTGCTGGCCTCCGGCGATCCTTCTGTCTCAGCCTTCCAAGCAGCCAGAACTACAGGCGTGCGCTACCACACCCAACTAATTTTTTGATATATTGTAGAGACAAGGTCTCACCAAGTTGCCCAGGCTGGTCTCGAACCCCTGGGCTCAGACAATCCTCTTGCCTCAGCCTCCCAAAGTGCTGGGATTACAGGCTTGAGCCACTGCACCTGGTCTAAGACTATATATATATATATTTTTAGTTGGCATCTCACTTCATTGCCCAGGCTGGAGTGCAGTGGCATGCTCACAGCCACCCCAGAGATGACGAGATGACCTGCTGGGTTCCAGTGATCCTTCCACCTTAGCCTTCCAAGTAGCCAGAACTACAGGCTTGCGCTACCTTTTTAAAATTTTTTTAAAAAAATTTATTGTAGAGACGAAGTCTCGCCAAGTTGCCCAGGCTGGTTTCAAAACCACGGACTCAGACAATCCTCTCACCGCAGCCTCCCAAAGTGCTGAGATTACAGGCTTGAGCCACCACACCTGGTCTAAGATTAAATATGTATTTGAGTTCGAGTGTCACTTCACTGCCCAGGCTGGAGTGCAGTGGCATGCTCACAGCCACCCCAGTGGTGACCTGCTGGGTTCCAGTGATCCTTCCACCTCAGCCTTCCAAGTGGCCGGAACTACAGGCTTGCGCTACCATGCCTGGCTAATTTTTTTAAAAATTTATTGTACAGATGAGGTCTCGCCAAGTTGCCTGGGCTGGTCTCAAAACCATGGACTCAGACAATCCTCTCTCCTCAGCTTTCCAAAGTGCTGGGATCACAGGCTTGAGCTACCGTTCCCAACCTGAGATTATATTATTATCCTATTATGCTAGGTGAGGATTTTAGGTCTCATCTCTTCTGTTCCTTATAGATAGTGAATACTTCTATATACTTCATATTTTCATGTATACTTCATATTTTCATTACTGTATGCAAATATCATTCACAGCTGAGCTAGGTAAACTGTTCTGATTAAAATTCTACCTTGAGCACTTTTTTGTTTTTTTTTTTGCATTAATAGCTGCTGCATTTTTTGGTATTTGTTTAGTTTTCTTTGGTGTATTTGACTATGTCTTCCTATAACTTCTAAGTGCTTTGTAAAACACTTTCAATGCAATTTTCCACATGGCCACATCTATCAGATAATCCATCAGTTCTATTTTCCCCTGGAGACATCTCTTCTAGAAAGCTCAGTCCCCTGCTGCACCGTGGACTGAGTTGCTGTCCAGCCGCAAAGCTTAGTCTCCTAAAACCTTCCTTCCTGCTTCTGTATAGAACCCCCTATACCCTAGCTCCCTTTTATTCCATCTTCCTTGGCTCACTCCCTTGTTTTTGTGGGCACCTCTTCAAGAACAGGAAGGAAGAAGCGTCTTCTGAAAAAGTTCCGTTTAAGCCAGGCCATAAGGTAGAAGGTACTGGATGAAATGCACTTGGGCCATCCTGTCAGATTACACATCGTTGCGGACCTGACCACCATACTGTGGTTTTCCAGACCCTTTGGAAGGTCTCTGTGGCTGAGCTGGTCTTTCTCAACTCTGTGTTACCCTCCACATTTTTAACTGATGAGCGGAGCCTGACTTCCCAGCATGCAACATGCACGCCACTGCTCATATCACAAAAACCAGTTGTCTTTTTTTTTTTTGAGTTGGAGTCTCACTCTATCACCCAGACTGGAGTGCAGTGGCCACTCCCAGCCACTGCAGCCTTGATCTACTGGGCTCTGGCGATCCTTCTGCCTCAGCCTTCCAAGTAGCTGGAACTACAGACGCTCGCTACCACACCCAGCTCATTTTTTTTGATTTATTGTAGAGATGAGGTTTCACCAAGTTGCCCAGGCGGGTCTCAAACCCACGGGCTCAAGCAATCCACTCACCTCAGCCTCCCAAGGCGCGGACAAACACCAGTTCTTATGTTATCAAGGTCGCATGCAGGCAGGGAGAAGCAGCAGAGAAGGCCCAGTGGACCTTAGTCTGATTCCTCGCTTTGTCTCTTGCTAGCTGTGTGGCCCCAAGCAAGTTACTAAATCTCTCTGAGCCTCTCTCCTCCTCTGGATAGGGGATGCAGTCAAAATGACCTGGGAAGATGATGGAGGGGGATTCATGCATAGCAAGTGCTCACACAGCAGGTGCTAGAAGGGAGGTGACCTGACCCTCACCTTGAGCTCCTGATGCTTGGCCTTCTCCAGCACGCGCAGGGCCCGCTGGTGGGAGGCCTCAAGCTGAGCTTTCATGGCCTGGTTCTTTTGGGTGATCTCCTGGAGCTCCCGCTGTAGCTTCTCCCTCTCACGGTCGGAGAGCTGCTTGAGCGCCTGTAGGTCCTCCCGGTAGTCGCCAGCACACCGCTCCAGTGCCTGCTGCATCTGCGAGACCTGCCCGCCGGACACCTGCCCTCAGCCTACGCCCTTACCCTTCCTGGGAATCTTTTTTTTTTTTTAATAAAAGCTCCCCGAATGTCACCTCCTCCACCAGCTGGCCTCCTCTGTCTGTGGGGACTCTGCAGGGGTGGGATCTGCAGCTTTTAAGAACCTGGGGTGGCCAGTCCTCCTGGGGCCCCTCAGCTAGAGCCATGGATGCCAGAAGAGAGAAGGAGTCAGGCTAGGACACGAACCCTCCAAGAGAAATAGAGAGGGGACTAGAATCGCCCAGAGGTCCACCTGGAGGCCCTCCCTGCCCCCTTCAGGTGTTTGCTGGAATCTTGCTTTCTTACTGTGGCTTTTCCTGACCACCTCATTTAGGGCCACGCCCTCCTCCCCATCACAGGACAGTCTCCCCATCCCCACAGTCTGCTCTGTTTTCTCTTTTTCCCGAAGCCCTTATCACCTTCAAATGGACTTCACTGTTTACTTACTTGCTTCATACGTCTAGCATTTATTGTCTGCTCCCACCTCCTCTGCTGAAATCTAAAGCTTATTGTCCGTCCCCACCTCTGTTGCTAAAATGTATATTTCATATTTATAAATATAAGGTATCTTGTCTGGTTTGTTCACTGACGTATCATCAGTGGCTCATAGTAGGTGCTCACAAAGGGCTTTTTGTTTGTTTTTGTTTTTGTTTGAGTTGGAATTTCACTCTGTTACCCACGCTGGAGTACAGTAGCACCATCACGACTCACTGCAGCCTTGACCTCCTGGGCTCAGGCGATCCTTCTGCCTCACCTCCCAAGTAGCTGGGACTATAGGTACACACCAACATGCCCAGCTAATCTTTTGCTTTTTCTGTAGAGACAAAGTCTTGCTATGTTGCCTAGGCTGGTCTGAAACTCCTGGGCTCAAGCAATTCTCCTATCTCAGCCTTCCAAAGTCCGAAGTGTTGGGACGACAGATGTGAGCCACCATGCCCAGCCCACAGCAGATTTTCAATGAATGAACACATAAAACCAAGAATCCTACTTTGCCCTGGACCTGCAATGCCCTCTCACTCGGATATGAATCAGGTCCCATGTGAATTTCCAAGGCTATAAGGAGGAGAAGGCAGGGTCTCACTCAGGGAGAGAGCACATCCTCAATGGGGCTGTCCTACCTGGGCTTGCAGTTTGGCCTTCTGGCTTTGCCAGTCCTCCTGCAGACGCCGAATTTCAGATACCTTCTCCTTCAGCAAAGATCCCAGTGGAGGTTGCTGGTCACTTCCCTCCTGGAGGGCCACTTCAATCCTTAGAAGATAGGGAAGACACAATCACAAAAGGTCCTAGCACTAGGAATGGCGCTCCCACTCTGACAAGTGTCAGCACCCTGGCAGGGAGGAGAGAGTTCCAATAGCATTTAGTAGGGTAAGAAGCATCTTCCTTGACTTTCAGAAAGCAACCTGCCGTGTAAAGTGAGTATTATTGCATTTGGAATGCAATCAGGATTCAGCAGGAACTACCTGATATTTGTTTTAGCAGGTGCTTAATAAGTGATGACCAACTGCCAGAATGACTGAAAGCCTGGATCTACTTGGGCCTCCAACAAAGAGGTCTCTATGGTCTAATTTCACAACTCTTGCTGCATGTGAAAATTAAAAAAAAAAAAAGAAACAATAATGCTTTGCTTTAATCCAGCGCTTTGCACTTGTCAAAGCATGCTCATAATGTACTTGGCTGTCCCCAAGTACAAATAGAGGAATTATAAACAGACGTCTACATACATAGCAAGAACAAGAAAATGCTGGTTTAAAGTTTCTGCATTCTGCATCAAGATACGGACAAATGCCTTTAGAGGAGACCAGAGCTCCCTTATAAGCTTTTGAACCAGCTGAGAAATTCAAATGTGATTGGTTTAGACTGGGATGTTAAGTATTTATCGTGTTCAACAACGGAAAGCGATGCCACAAAGTGAGCACCTCTGTAGAGATTGCCAGGATGTGAGTGGTGTTTTGCTTCCCCTGGCAAGGATATCAGGCCAGAGCACCAGAGATGGGGCTAGGGCCTTGGGCGCTCTCCTTGGTAGAGGGGAGAAGGCCCAGGTGGAGGGGGGTAAGGAAGAGACAGTTGATGGAGACTCCAATAGGAAGGGCAGGAGGCTAGAAGCAGCACAGGGATGTGGCCAAGAGGCCTGGGAGCTAGAACTAGGCCACCAGGGTTCTAATTCTAGCTCTACTACCTACTGATTTTGTGACCTTGGTAAGATCTTTATGCTGGCTAGGCCTCTATAACCTGCAGTTCATAATGGTACCTTTCACATAAGGATTAATAGAGTTAATATCTATGAAGTGCTTAAAACAACATCTAGTACATAGTAAGAGTTAAAAAAAACAACTAAACATTGAAAAACAAGTTATCTTTCTCTGCATTCTAATATTCTAATTGTTTTAGATCATCTTCAAGCTTTTTTTTTTTTTTAGTTGGAGTCTCACTCTGCCTCTCGGGCTGGAGTACAGTGGCATGCTCACAGCCACCGCAGCCTTGACCTGCTGGGCTCAGGTGATCCTTCCACCTCAGCCTTCCAAGTAGCTGGAATCACAGACATGTGCCACCATGCCTGGCTGATTTTTTGATTTATTGTAGAGATAAGGTCTCACCATGTTTGTTGCTCAGGTTGGTCTCGAACCCCTGAGCTCAGGTAATCCTCTCACCTCTGCCTCCCAAAGTGCTGAGATTACAGGCGTGAGCCACCGCATTTGGCTATCTTCAAGCCTTTTGAAGGTATGCCAAATGCAGCCCTCTTGAAGGAGCAACGAAGGGGGACACCTAGGTCTGAGTTCTGGGTATGCAACCAACCCAAGGGTTAGGAGAAGGCCAGAGAAGCAGGGAGAGCAGCCTAGAACTAGAGTGACAAGTGGCACCTGCAGGTTGGCTGTGTGGAAAAGTCAAGATCTCCCCATGAATTCCCAGGGAGGGGATGGACTTTCTTCCAGGATAGGGACTCAGTTATTATTATTATTTCAATGTTTCATTGAAGCAAAATTTACATATAGTGAAATGCATAGATCTTAAGTGTATCATTCAGTGAGTTTTGACAAATATTTACAGCCATAAAACCAATCAAAATACAAGACATTTTATTACCCATAAACTCCCCATGCAGCCAAAGTTTTGATTCCATCACCATAGATCACTTTTGCCTGACTTGAGCATCATACAAATAATCAATAATCATGTGATACATATTCTTTTGTTTCTGGGTTCTTTTGCTCAACATAACGTCTTTGGGACTCATTCATGTTGCTATGAATGACAGCAATTTATTGTTTTGTTTCTGACAAGTATTCCATTACATGAATGTACCATAATTTGTTTATTCATTTTTCTACTGATAGACATTTGGGTTATTTATACTTTGAGCTATTATGAAAAAAACTGCTAGAAATTAACTTGTCTAAGAGTTTTTGTGGATATATGTTTTCAGTTCTTTTGCTTAAATACCTAGGAGTGAAATTGCTGGTAGGTATGTATTTAACTTTTTGAACAATCAGATCCTTTTCCAAAGTGGTTGTACCATTTTATACCCTGCCAGCAATAAGAGCATGAGTGTTCCAGTTGCTCTACACTGTTGCCAACATTTTGTGTGGTCAGCCTTTTTAATTTTAGCCATCCCAGTGGGTGAGAAATGGTATCTCATTGTGGTTTAAGTTGCATTTCCCGGTGCCTAATGATGTTGAGCACATATTTATGTGCTTATGGGCCATTTACATATTATTTATTTATTTATGCTGCCAAGGTTAGTCTAAAACCGTGGCAATCCATCCACCTCAGCCTTCCAAAGTGCTGGGATTATAGGTGTGAGCCACAACAACCAGCCAATATTGAATATTTCAGTGATTATCGTTTTATTGACAAATAAAGACATTTTAACCCCTTCGTCCTGATATGTATGTATGTATGTATTTTTGAGTCTGGGTTTCACTCATTGCAGCCTCCAACTTCTGGGCTCAAGCAATCCTCCTGCATCAGCCTCCTGAATAACTGGGACTACAGTTGTGCGCCACCACATTTGGCTAATTTTTTGACTTTTTATAGCGTTGGGGTCTTGCTACATTGCTTATACTGGTCTTGAACTCCCATACTCATGCAATTTTCCTGCTTTGGTCTCCCAAAGTGTTGAGATTATAGACATGAACCACCGTGCCTGGCCCTGATCTGTATTTTTTTTTCTTGCTTTATAGCACTGGCTAGGACTTTAGTATGACTTTAAGCATGTTGTCTGTAGTTTTTCATAGATGATCTTTTTCAGGTTGAGGAAGTTCCTTTCTATTCATAGATTACTGAGCTTTTATCATGAAAGAATATTAATTATGTCAAGTGCTTTTTTGCATCTATTGAGATGATCATTTATTTTTTACCTTTATTTTTAATATGAATTACATTGCTTCCTAGTCAAACATTAAACCAAACATGCAGTTCTAAGATTAAATACCACCTGGTCATGATGTATTTTGCTTTTTTCTATATCACTGGATTTTTTTTTTTTTGAGTTGGAGTCTCACTCCATCGCCCAGGCTAGAGTGTAGTGGCATGCTCATGGTCATCCCAGCATCGACCTGCTAGGCTCAGTTGATGCTTCCAAGTAGCCAGAACTACAGGAGTGCACTACCACGCCCATCTAATTTTTTTTTTCGAGTTATTGTAGAGATGAAGTCTTGTGAAGTTGCCCAGGCTGGTCTCGAACCCATGAACGCAGGCAATCCTCTCACCTCGGTCTGCCAGGCAATCCTCTTACCTCAGCCTCCCAAAGTGCTGGGATTACAGGCTTGAGTCACCATGCCTGACCTATCACTGAATTTAATTTCAAATATTTTGTTGAGAATTTTGCATTCTTGGAGAATATTAGTTTGCAATTTTTTTCTTTAATATTTTTATTAGTTTTTGGTAATGGTTATGCTTGCCTTGTAATAGAAATTGGGGAGTATTTTGTCCTCCTTTATCTGAAATACCTTGTGTAAAATTGGTATTGCTCTTCTTTAAAATACTTCATAGAATTAACCAATGATGCTAACTGGGACTGGATTTCTCTTTGTGAAAATGTTTTAAATTAAATATTCCTTTTGCCATAATTATAGAGCTATTTATATTTTCTATTTCTTTTAAAGTCATTTTTGCTATGTTGTGTTTTTCAAGGAATTTTCTTTTTGATAAATTCATTGCCATAAAGTTAGTTCTTAGAATGCTTTTTATCCTGTTGATATGTATAGAATCTGCAGTGATATCCTCCTTTCATTCCTGATATTGGTTATTTGCATTATCCATCTCTCTCTCTTTTTCTAATCATTCTTACTGTAGTACATAATTTTCAAATAACTAATTTCCAACTTTGTTAATTTTCTCTACTTTTTGCTGTTTTCTATTTCATTGAGTTCTGCTGTTATCTTTGCTATTTTCTTCCATTTATTTACTCTACATTTAATTTTTTCATTCTTTTCTAGTTTCTTAAGATGAAAACTTAGATAATTGATACTAAAGTGCTCTTTAATATAAGCATTTGAAGCTATAAATTGCCCTCCTTAGCTATGTCTTCCAAATGTTGCTATGTCATATGTTTATTATCACTAAATTTGAAATAGTGTCTTATTTCCACTACCATTTCACTTTTTCAACTTATAGGTTATTTGGAAGTATATTTTTTAATTTCCATATACTTGAAGATTTTCTTGGTAGCTTATTTTGATCAATTTAATTTTCTTGTGGCCAGAGAGTACCCTCTAAAATGTAAAGTATATTACAGAGTATATTTTAGTCTTTGAAATTCATCAAGACTTTTTTTTTTTTTTGGCCTTTCATAATGTTTATATTGAGGAATGTTCTGTGTGCACCTGAAAAAAAAATTTATTCTTCAGCTTCGGTTTACAAATGTTAATTGTCTACAAATGTCAATTAGGTCAACTTAGTTGATAGTGTAACTCAAATCTTCTATATCCTTACTGATATTAGTCAGAAATACTCAGAAAGGGGTATCAAAATCTCTATCTTGTTATTTTCCCCTTTATTTCTTTCAGTATTTGTTTTATTATTTTAAAAGTTCTGTTACTAGGTCATACACATTTAGGATTGCTATGTCCTCCAGTTGAATTAACCACTGTATCATTATGAAACCTCTCTCTCTATTCCTAGTAAAATTCCTTGTTCTGAAGTCTACTTTGTCTGACATTAATAGGAGACATATTAGTTTCCTTATGATGACTGTTTTCATGGCATATATTTTTTATTCTTTTACCTTTAAACCTATCTGTACCTATATTCCTTTGCTAGGGCTACCATAACAAAATACCACAGACTGTGTGGTTTAAACAACAGAAATATATTTCCTTACAATGCTGGAAGATAGAAGTCCAAGATCAAAGCATGGGCAGATTTGGTTTCTTCTCCCTGACTTCCATGTGGCCATCTTCTCTCTGTATCCTTACATAGACATCTCCCTGTCTGTATTATCTGTGTTCTCATCTCCTTTTCTTATAAGGATACCAGTCTTTTTGATTAGGGCCCTCCTTAATGGCCCCATTTTAACTTGATTACCCCTTTAAAGGCTTTGTCTCTAAATATAGTCACACCGTGAGTTACTGCGGATTAAGGCTTCAACAGATGAATTTTGAGGGGGACACAATTCAGCCTTTAACAGTGTCTTTATATTTAAATGTCTCCCTTGTAGACAGTATATATTAATGTCTTGCCTTTATATCCTGACAGTTTCTATCAGATGGATGATATATTTGGTTCATTTACATTGTAGTTATGATGGTTAGGCTTAAATCTGCTGTCTTGCTGCTTGTTTTCCATTTGCCCAATATTTTTAGGTTATTGTTCTTCTGTTTTTATTTTTCTGTCTGCCTATCTCACTTAAATATTTTTCAGTATTCCATCTTAGTTCCTTCATTGTATTTTTAGCTTTACTTCTTTTGTGTGTGTGTGCTTGTTTGAATTAGGATCCTACTCTGTTGTCCAGGCTGGAGGGCAGTGGTGTGATCACATGATCACAGCTCACTGCAGCCTCAACCTCCTGGGCTCAGATGATCCTTCTGCTTCAGTTTCCCAAGTAACTGGCACTACAGGTGCGTGCCACCACTCTTGTCTAATTTTTTGACTATTTTGTAGAGAGGGTCTCACACTAAATTGTCCAGGCTGGTTTTGAAATCCTGGGCTCAAGCAATTCTCTTACCTCGGCCTCCCAAAGTGCTAAGATTATAGTGCACCTGGTGGATTTCTTCATTTATAAAAAATATTTTTTTCTCTTCATTTTTGGATAAGACAATTTCTATTGCTCTATCTTAAAGTTGTTAACTTTTTCTCCCATGGTCTCCAATTTTCAATTATGCACATTCAGGACATTTTTTGTTTTGGATATTATATTTTATAGTTTTAAAATTTCCTATTGTTTTATAGTTTTCATTTCTCTGTTAAAATTCCCTATTTGCATACTCATAATGACAACATTTTTCTTTATGTTCTTGAGCATAATTCTTATAATTGCTTTCAAGTCCTTCTCTACTAATTCTGATATCTAGATCATTTTATGGTTTGCTTCTACTGGTTGATTTTTTTTCTTGATTATAGATTACATTTTCCTACTTCTTTGCATGTCTCATAAAGTTTTTATTGTATGCTGGATATTGTGGAGAGTATATTATAGGGAGTCTGGATATTGTGGAGAGTACATTATAGGGAGTCTTTTAAAAGGTATTGAGTTTTGTTTTGGTAGGCAGCTACATTACTAGAGGCCTTTTATACTTTTAGACTTGAATTTCTCTTTGTTAAAGCAGGTGAATTTCAGTATTATCTTTTGTTCTAGGGTGTGGCCCGTATCATAGAGAATATTTTCTTACTCCTAAGGTCTGATCTTTCTGAGGTCTCAAGTCAATGCTCCTAGTGCTCAAAAAGTCATTTCTATCACAGCTGAGCTGGGGCTCCAATGTCTCTCAGCACGGCATGACCTCTGGTATCTCCATTTTCTTCACTCCATGGCATCAGCACACTTCTAGGTCTCATAGAGTCTCATCTAGCTCATGCTCAATCAAGCCCTGGGCTAAGAACCTATGCAAAACCCTCATATAGATTTCTGCCTCCTCCACCCCCATTGACCTTCTCTTCTGGTACCACATCTTACAAATTCTGCCCAATTCAGCACCCTGAATGCTGATGTCTACTTTCTCAGATCAGTTAGGCCGATCTCCCTGTGTTGTAATTGGATCTTTTCCTAAGTAGACAGTTCAGACAAATCTGGAGTGACTTCTTTAAAAGTACAGTCCTAGCTGGGCTCGGTGGCTCAGCCTGTAATCCCACGCCTTTGGGAGGCTGAGGTGAGTGGATTGCCTGAGCCCGCAGGTTCGAGACCTGCCTGGGCAGCGAGACCTCATCTTTACAATAAATCAAAAAAATCAGCCGGGCGTGGTAGCGCGTGCCTGTAATTCTGGCTACTCGGAAGGCTGAGGCAGAAGGATCGCTGGAGCCCAGCAGGCGAGGCTGCGGTGGCCGGAAGCAGCCACTGCACTCCAGTCTGGGTGACTGAGTGAGACTCCAACTCAAAAAAAAAAAAAAAAAAAATTACAGTCCTCCTCTGCATAGTGTTCTATTACTCAAAAGCATTGCCCCATAAATTTTGTCCAGTTTTGCGGTTGTTTACAGAAAGACAGAAAGTCTGGTACCAGTTGCTCTGCCATGGCTGGAAGTACAGGTTTCAGTTTTATTACTATTAAAGAATCGAGTGACCCTGGAAGGATGGAAAACCTGTAGATCTTCATGTTACACATAAGAGCATCTGCCCTAAGTTGAGATTTGGCTAAAAGTGTGAGTTCTAGAGCCAGAGAGATTATCATCTGAATCTTACCACCCACTGGAGTGTAAATTTGGGCAAATTACTTAAACTCTCTGTTTTTCTCATCATTACTAAGCACTTTAATATTGATATCTCCCCAATAAAGATGAAATGGGCTAATCCTTTTAATGTACTTATACCGAACATTCAATAAATATTTATTATTACTACCATCATTATTATCCTCTGGAATACTGCTAATGTGAGTTTCTCTCTCTGACTTCAGTCTGTTGTCCCCAATTCCCTCACATCTGAAGGAACGGATCCCACTCTGCCACCCCTCACAAAGCAGCCCAGCTCACTGTCCGGACCTTTGCCCCTCTCCCCACTTAAATCTGATCATGACCTGCTCTTCCCCACCTTAAGTCAGGCCTATGGAAAAGTCACCTCTTCTTGGAACCTGTATGCCAAGAAGCTCAGTTACCTGACAAGCATCCCTTGTGGGAGTAACTATTGAACAGGCAAACCTGCCCCAAAGGAACCACTGCATGTGTTCTGTCTTGCAGCCCCCAACCTTGGAGCCCAGGCAACCTCCCCATTCCTTCCCCTGCACTGCTTACCCTTTCTAACCCAATGTAAGTACTTGTGGGAACAACCTCCAGAGCCTCAACCCCTGGCTTTTTCCTGTAGTTGAGGACTACCTCCTCACGGATATGGCCACTACTGGAGAAAAAGAGAAAGCTATTGTGATCACCACGTGCTGTTGGTCTGCCCAGCATCCTCTCCTTGGGGAAGCCTTTCCTCTTTCCATGGTGATCCTCTTTAGGCCACAGGGTTTGGATGCAGGTAACTCTGCCCTCGTCCCAGTTGGCTGAGGGAAAGGGCATATGACACCCACCTGGTCAGTCAGAGCACTCTACTTCCTTGGCCAGAGTGACTGGCTTGAGGATGGACATGTGACCCAGGCTCGGCTTACTGGAGACCTCTTTGAAATTTCTGCCACTGTTTTCAGGAAAGAGACTCTTTCTTTTCCTCTGGAATCACAAGTTCTAAACAGGACAGTGTTTAGGGCTGCCAGTGGGTAAGTAGCAGAACCAGGACATCATCTGGAGGTCTGAGTCCAGGGTCTGTCCTCGAACTGTTTTGCTTATCTGCCTCTTCGATACTGAGACAGAAGCTGGAGGAGGCAGTAGAAGTATTATGAGCTGGAGGGCTTACTGGACAATGCTTCCCTTCTTCCCTCACTATAAGACAGCTGCCAAATCACAGGGGCTTCCGTGTTATCTGTTGGGATCCACACAAGTCATTTGCTAGTGCAGGACAGTGGACCAGAACTGTGGTATCCTCACAATCACTTGGGAAGCTTTCTCAAAATACACACGGTTGGGGTGTACCCTAGGCCCATTGTATCAGAATCTTGTGAGGTGATGTAACAGACTTTGGAGTGTTGTATTTGCTCAGCATTTATTCATTCCCTTCTGCCTTTGCCTCTCGTGGCTATGAGTTTGCTACAGACTGAATTGGGTCTCCCAAAATTCATCTGTTGAAGGCCTAACTGCCAATTTGATGGTATATGTAGATGGAGCCCTTGGGAGGTAATTAGGTCATGAGGGTAGAGCCTTCATGATGAGGTTATGCCCTTATAAGAAGAGACATGGGAGAGATATCTCTCTTTCTACCACACGAGGACACAGTGAGAAGGTGGTCATCTACAAGCCGGCAAGAGAGTTCTCACCAGGAATCAAATAGGCTGACATATTGATCTTGCAGTTCCCAACCTTCAGAACTCTGAGAAATAAAATTTCTATTGATTAAGTCACCCGGTCTATGTTTTGTTATATGATGTTTTGTTATAGCACCCTAAGCTGACTAAGACACATGCCTACTGACATTAGCTTTGGTCCTGTGGCTTGCTCTGGCCCATGAAATGTGGATGGAAATGAGAGTGCAGTTCTGACTGTGGGCTTTAAGAGATATTGCATGTTTCCATCAGCCTTTTTGCGTTTCCTCCCTTTACCATGACAACAACTGACCTAGATGGGGGCTGATCCTTTAGCCTGGGTCCCAGAATGAATAGGCACATGGAGCTGATTTGAGCTCTATTTCATGGCAGAACAATAACACCTGATCCTCAGCTGGAAGGCAAGTTCATACAAGTCTAACAGAGCCCAGCAGAGCCAAACATAAAGTTAGCTCACCTGTGAGCTAAAAATCACGGATATTTTGGGGATGTTTGTTATAGCAGCAATAGCTGACTGATATAGATGATATAGATGTGGATTTCCTCAGGACGACAAAGCTCTCCTATCTCCCCTAATTAAAGAACACTTAAAATTATAAGAACAGAGGTTTAGAGTCAGATCAGGTCTGAATCTAACTTCAGGCTTACTAACTTTTATGAGCTTCGGGTTCTTAAACTATAAAATGACCTTTCTGGGTTGGTATGACAATTAAATAAGATAGTTTATGTAATGCCCACCCATAGTATCCCTAAGCACAATGCAAAGAGGGCAGCGATAAATACTTTAGGGTAAAATGAGTGAATGAATCCTTCCAAATCTGAATCCTCATTCTCTGGTGCACCCGGAAGTCTGCAAGTCCTCCTGTACCTTTCCTCTTCATCGCTGCTGGTTCCTTCTTCAGCTGCTAGCTTATCTTGACACTCTTCTCCTCTGGGCGATGTCTGAGAAGGTTGATTCAGCTTCAGACATGGATCCTAGGCAAAAACATTTGCAAGACAAAATTAAGCACAGCTCCCACATTCAACGTGTGGCTTATCTAAACTAAAGAGCAGAGGAGAGAGGGCTTCAGCAACACACCATCGGCACCCCTGCTGGCAGGCCTTGGATGATGGGATGCCCGGAACAGTGCCTAGCTCATGACTGCTGCCGGCCTCTATCCTTGTGTTCTGTTTTTCAGTCCACAAACCATTTCACACAGCTGAGAAACTAATGCATTTAGAGAGCAAGGAACTTGTTGATATATTTTGGTTGGTTCCCAACCCCCCAAATTTTATATTGAAATGTGATCCTCAATGCTGGAGGCAGGGCCTAGCGGAAGATGACTGGATCATGGGGGAGGATCCCTCATGAAAGGTTTGATGCCATTCTTGCAGGAATGAATGAATTCTTGACCCATTAGTTCACACAAGAGCTGGTTGTTTCAAAGAGGCTGGCACCTCCTTCTCTGTCTCTAGCTTCTGTTCTCTCCATGTGACATGCTTGCTCCTTCCCCTCTTCCACCACGACTGCAAGCTTCCTGAGGTCTCACCAGAAGCCCAGCAGAAGATGCCAGTGCCATACAGAACCGTGAGCCAAAATAAACCTCTTTTCTTTATAAATTACCCAGCCTCAGGTGTTTCTTTAGTCTTTAAAACAAACTAATACAATTGTCCCACCATCAGTGAATAGTGGACATAGAATATGCCATCCGGCAATAGGTCCCTGGGGTCTGAACTCTTGACCACTTCATGATGCTGTCCCATGTTTAACCCACAGAGAGGGGTCCTGGTTGGTTCTGCTTCACGGGGCTATTGTGAGGATCTGCAAACAGTGCTGGCTCACAGCCAGTGCTCAACGAGTGTGAGCAAATGTAATTATTATTATTACACCCATTTTACAGGGTGTAGTCAGCTACATTTCATTACAAAGGATCAGAAAACATGGAACTTGCTGAATGACTAGAAGTATTGATAACGGGGTATGGGAGGAAAACATGGACACTGTTGGCAAGGAGACCTCTGAATTCCTTGTGAATTGGATTTGTCCATGTTATCATTCTCCCCTTCCCACACAGAGAGACAAGTGAAAAAGACTTTATTTTGGTTTTTCCACTTGTCATGGTAACCACTGTCTATGAAAATAGTATGATAAGACAAACAGGGAATAGATTTGTCTCATTAAATAATGATAAATGGCAACCTGGGTTTTTCACTAACTAGTTGCATGACCTTGAGCCAGTGTTTTCCTTTTCTGGACCTGACCTCTATCAACTCTAAAACAAAGGGATTGGTTTCCACCTGTGGCTTTCAAACTATGCTCCAGAGACCCAGGGAGGTGTCTCAAGGATGGGGAGGAGCAGAGCTGAAGCTGGAGGGTGGGGCCTTGGGCGCCCATTCTCACTTGACTAGAACAAAAGTGCTTTGGTTGCCCGTCCGTGTCCTGAAAACCCACCAGTGTCAAGACCAATGATGGCCTGCCATTGCCAAATCTAATGGTCAATTCTTGGGCCTCAGCTGACTGGGCCTCTCTGCAGAACTGGAAATATCGGATGACTCTCTCCTTCATGCAGCAGTCTTTCTCCTGGGTTTCCTTGTAGCCCTCTTCCCTGGGCTTTCTCCTCCATCACTGCTTCTGCTCAGTCTCCTCTGCTGATGCCCCTTCCTCTTCTGTTTCTCAAACTGCAACATGTCCAGAACCGAACTCTTGGTTTTACTCCACCAAACAATATGCATACCCATACCGCAGGGCCTTTGCACTGGCCATTCCATCTTCTTCTGATATCTGCATTCCTTGCACCCTCACTTCACTTACAGCAACCAAGAGACCTTCCATGGTTGAAAGCTTGGGCTCTGGCACCAGACTGCCTGTGTTTAAATCCAGGTGCCAGTGCTGCTGATCACCTTGCTCACCCTGTTGGCCTGGGCTGTTTTCAGGCTCTTGGCTCCTTTGATTTCTCCTTGTCCTGGGCCAGTGTGTACAGCTCTCAGGGCAGCAGCAATACCTTCAGCTTCTCCAGGTCCTGCCAGATCCTCCTCAGGTTTCTCTCTGTCCTGGGTCAGGTGCAAGTTTAGCTCCATGACAAAAGATGCCAGATTCTCCTACAGGTCACCTGTATCATCAAAGTTGGAGCCTCGTCAGCCTCAGAGACTGACACAGATCAAGTTCAGCCTCACAGGCTGCAGTCTGTCCTTGATATTCCTTACTTCACTTCTGTCTTTCTTTCTTTCCAGGGGCTGCCCTGTGGACGTTAGACTCACCACCAGATAGAGAAGCAACAGTTGAATAGAAGATGCTCAACTGGCTTCCACAATTCTTTCAGTCCAGTTAAATTTAATACTATAACCCATATCATTCCCAACAGTTTGATTCTCCGATGAAAACCTTAACTGATGCATCCTTTAATCTTCAGATCCTACTTAACCTTCAAGGCCCTTCTTAACTGTTAGTTCCTCATGAAGACTTCACACTCTCCTCTATTACAATGACACTCTCTCCTCTTGAAGTTCTCATAGCAGTTATTTTTGGTACCATAACTTTCTTACAAATATTTACTGATCACTGTCAGACACTGTTCTAAGGACACATGAATAAACAGACCAGAGAAAAGTTTGTCTGCCCTATATTAATTATAGAAGCATTTCCTTTCTTTCTTCCCAGACTATAAGGGAATATAAAGGTAATCCCAGATATCACTTTTTTTTCAAGACAGTGTCTTGCTCTGTTGCCCAGGCTGAAGTGCAGTGGTACGATTACGGCTCACTGCAACCTCAGTCCTTTGGGGCTCAAGAAATCCTCCTGCCTCAGTCTCCTGAGTAAATTGGGACTACAGATGTGCACCACCACACCTGGCTGATTTTTGTATTTTTTGTAGATATGGAGTCTCCCTATGTTCAGGCTGGTCTTGAACTCCTGGCCTCAAGCAATCCTCCCACCTCAGCCTCCCCAAAATGCTGGGATTACAGGCATAAGTCACTGCACCTGGCCCCAGATATAATTTTTTTAATGCTATAAATCTTACATCCAGTAGCTGAGAACGTTCAGGCTAGTTATTTTTCACAGACTAAGTCCTCTCTCTTTACTGTACATAATGGCACACTGAAGTCCAGTTGGTTGACACTTACTAGTCACAGGGCCTCATAAGTTTGGTTCATTGCTGTACATTTTCAAAAATGATGTAACTGAGCAGATTACAAACTACACATGAACCTGAGGCTAAAAGGCCCTCCTGTGCCTCCTAGTTTCAGGTATTTGGGGCATGAAAAATAGCTCGGAGATCTCTAATTCCCATAAAGCCAAGGAGCAAATATTATAGTCTAAGCAAAACAGCTTTGTGAGTTGGTTGCCATAAATATAGGCAACTGTATCATAAACCTGGGGAAATCACATAGTAAATGGAACAGGAACAACAAAAAAATCAGAACAGCATATATACTGCTACAGTATAAACACATAAATGATGTATAATTAATTAGGATCCGGTTGTAAAAGGTTGAAAATGGAAAGTTACAAAGAAATCTTGGTAAACAGAAAACATAAAATATGCTGGTAAAAACAATTCTTTTTTTTTTTTCTTGTGAGTTGGAGACTCACTCTGTCACCCAGGATGGAGGGCAGTGGCACACTCCCAGCCACCGCAGTCTCGACCTGCTGGGCTCCGGTGATCGTTCTGCCACAGTCTTCCAAGTAGTCAGAACTGTAGGCATGCACTACCACCCCCAGCTAATTTTTTGATTTATTGTAGAGATGAGGTCTCGCCAAGCTGCCCAGGCTGTTCTTGAATCCATGGGCTCAGGCAATCCTCTCACCTTGGCCTCCCAAAGTGCTGGGATTATAGGCGTGAGCCACCATGCCCGGCCATGGCAAAAACAATTCTAATGAGACCAGTAATCTTGACACACATGAACTGGCAAAGTTGAAGATATAGCCTAATAAGAGGAATTGTTCACTAAAATGCTCTAATAATGAAGTGGTAGGCATCTGAAAACGTAAGGCAAAACATTCATAACTGTGGGGAGAAATGGGGATATTTATAATTATACTGGGAGATTTTAATACACATCTTTCATAAACGGATACACTAAACAGACAAAATAGCTAGGACAAGGATGATTTGAAGAAGATTAGTAATCTCAACCTAACAGCTGAAAAAGAAACTAATAGCAACTAACATCGACATGGTACTTAGTACGCGCCAGGCCTTCAAGTCTTTGAGGTGGGCACTATCATCCCATTTTAAAGATGACGAACTGAGGCAGAATATGTAACTTGCCTAAGGTCACATAATAAGTAGATTTACAGAGCTAGGACACATATGTGCTTTTTCTTTTCTGTCCATAGGGAACATTTTAAAAAACTGACCACACATTCGTACACAAAGCAAATCTCAACACAATTTACTGACATGATATAGACTATTATTATCTAAGGGCACTGCAATGAAATTAGAAAGCAACAGGAAAGTAGATTTATTTAATTATTTATTTAACCTTTAATTTTAAAGATGTGGGGTACAATTCGGGGTGGGGTATACAAATGTTCATTATGCAGGTGCCCTTGTGGAGGAGGTGTGCCCCCCTCCCCTGGCAGTTTGCCACCACTGCCAATCCCTAAGAAAGTAGATTTAAAAAATGAGATGAGCTTCACAACTCTGAGACATAGTTAAGACACACACTTAGAGGGAAATTTATAGCCTTAAATACATTTACTAGAAAACATCCAAAAGTTAGAAAAAGAACAACAGAATAAACATAAAGTAAGTAGAAGGAATTGTATATTTATATAATATATTTGTATATAAATGATATATTAAAGATAAAACAAACTAAATAGAACTGAAAGCTGTGTTTTTGAAAGAATACATCAAATTTCTGGCAAACCTGATCAAGGAAAAGGGGAGAAGAAACATAAAGCAACATGAATAATAGACAAGGCTCTCATGATAGTTATTACAGAGATTAAAAAGAATTCCGAATTTGCTTGGAGACACCATGAATCCTGTGAAACGGAATCTACAGGATGCAATTTCTGGGCCACTTTATTGACCACTGATGTATTTAAAGGAGTCCTGGGCAGGAGTCCAGAAACAGAAGAGGACTGAAAATACGAAAAGGGCTGATGCACTCAAGTAACCCAGGTAGTTTTCGGCTACCTCACATTTTTCTATTTTCAAACATTATCTCATGCATGCATATGACTCTGCGAGGTAGCCAGGAAAGATGCTGCCATCCTTGATTTACAGATGGGAAACTAAGATCAGAGAATCCAACGACTTGTTTCAGGTCATTGGAGGGTGGCACAAGGGTGCACAAAGACCCTTTGTTGTCTGACTCTCGTGTCATTCCATGTCACCCTCCTGGCACTCTGGAGTAGTGCTGTGTTGACAAGCTGCCGGCATCAGGGCCCTAATTAGATGTGAGCTCAAATCATGTTGTGCCAACATGCTGATAAGAAGTAGCTGCAAAACAGAGACTCAAAAATCAACCTGACAGGTGTGATATCAGCAACATGGCGGAAGGAAAGAAGCCCTGGTTCCTCTTTCTCCTTATAAACAGATGAATTCAACAACAATTCATGGATAAATTTCCCTGTGAGAAACCAGAAACTAATCAAAAGGCTTCTGCATCCTGAGAGAATGCAAAGTCAGACTCACTGAATATGGCAGGGAGGTTTGGGATACCCTGTTGCCAGAGATGCTGCCCCTGGTACAGCATCACTTGATTAGGAAGAGGCCTCTTAGCTTCCAGCTACACCTAGGGAGGGAAGGAGTTGTTTTTTGTTTCTAGCACTCCAACTTCTCTGAGGAGACTTCCCAGGTTTCTGACTTGCCAGTCTTGGAGCTCTGAATGGTCCCTCATAGTCTAGCTGCCCGGGGAAGAATGGAGGAGAAGGCTTGGCCGGGTAGGCACCATTCCTCCATCTTGACTCAGCACAGAGTGAGCAAACAAAAAGCATAGCTACTCGCTTCTCTCTGAGAGAAAGAGTTGGTAGAGGCCTCCCGAATCTGGCCAGGTAGATTACTGAGGGATTCTCCTGTGCAAGGTTAGTCTATGAAGACTAGGAGAGTTGTTTCCTTTGTGTAATGTGCAGATGCCAACACAGAGAATTGAAAAATAAAAATCAGGCAAAGATATTCTAAACAGAAGAACAAAACAAATCTTCATAAACTGATCCTAACAAAAAATAAAGTTATATGATTTACCTATAACAAAATACTTAAAATAACTCTCATAAAGATACTTGCTGAGCTCAAGAGAACAATGAGTGAACAGTGAGAATTTCAACAGACAGATAAAAAGTATCAAAAATGTATCAAACAGAAATCAGAGCTGAAGAACACAATAACTGAACGGAAACTTCACTAAAGGAGTTCAACAGAAGGTTAGAGCAAGTAGAAGAAAGGATGGGTGAACTTAAAGACAGGTCATTGGAAAAAACTCAGTCAGATAAGAAAAAAGATAAAAGTAGAAAATGTGCAGAGAGCTTAAGGAATTACGGACACCATCAAGTGGACCAAGACATGCTTATAGGAATTTCTGAAAGAGGAGAGGGGGAAAGGATGAGAAAGTGTGTTCAGATAAATATTAGCTGAAAAGTTCCCAAATCTGGAGAAGAAAATTAGCATGCAGATCCAAGAAGCCCAATAGACACCAAATAAGATGAACCCAAAGAACTACACGTTATAATCAAGTTGTCAAAAGTCAAAGACATAAAATTTTATTTATTTAATTTTAAAGATGTGGGGTGCAGTTCAGCATTAGGTATACAAATGTTGATTATGCAGGTACCCTTGTTGATGAGGTATGCCCCTCCCTC
>NW_007187548.1:0-1671 GCF_000164805.1 Carlito syrichta
GGAAATGGTAACTATGTGAGGCTATGGGTATGCTAATTAACTTGATTGTAGTAATTCTTTTGCAGTGTATATGTATATCGAAGTATCGCATCTTATACCTTGATTATATACTATTTTCATTTGTCAATGCACCTCAATAAAGCTAATTAGAGGTGGAGGGAGTCAGTTGTCCGTCAACTATTAGGAGAAGCAGTGGCACACCAGGCAACAGAAATGGTGAATGTAGGGAAGTTTGATATCTGTAGGATCAGGAACGGCCTTTCTTGCCCTTGGAGCAAGTTAAAATGAGTAGCAGAAGTGAAAGTGGAAAGACACACTGTGGGCTGTGGACCTAGGTCATTGGTATCTCTTTGAGGCTAACCGCATTTTAATAAGGACAGAATTGATGCTCAAAGCAGAAGTTTAAACTCAAATGAGAAAACATAAATGTTGGAGCAACATCCCACAGATAAAGCAAATGATTTATTTGAACACAGTACAACACACATGCTTAAAATCCCTTCTCGTAGTGTCATCAGCCTGAAGATACATGAAGCCATGATTTACAATTCAAACTTTGTCTTCTCATAAAACAATAACCTAGACAAAAATGATTTAGCTTATAAGTGGTCCCTCATTACTTAATAGTGAAGGGGAACTAATATTTATGTAGTGCACATGCCAAGCTCTTTATCCACATGCATTATTTTATCAAACCATGTAACGACTGTGTAAGGTATATGTTGTCACATTTTTCAGACAAGAAAACTGAGACTCAGAGAAATTTGACAATATCCGCAAGATCACTCTGTTAGAGAGTGTCAGAGTCGATTCAAACTCACTTCTCTCCAGTACTCCATAATATATTGACTTATTGTTTTGCCTACAGGTTATATAGTTTTGCTTATATTCTGTTTAAGAAACTTCAGATTACTTACGCTGATGATGCTTATTTGATTTGTCTCCAAGATACTTAGGAATCAAATTATGCTAATGCTTTTTGTAGATTACAGATATTTGTCACACACGACAAGAATTGCTTATTCGCTTGAGTTTTTTTTTTTTTTTTTTCTTTAAAAAATACATCCAGGTACATTTTAGAATTACAGATTCACCATTCAGTCTTCATAATGAGAGACTGAAGAGATGATCAATGAGTTTCATAAAGTTAAAAGAGTGTCAGTTTTTTTTGTAATAATTGCCTTTAATTTATGACTCAATGTCTTGAACGGTCAGTTTTATTTTTCCTACCTTTTAAAATCAAGCTGGTTTCTTCTCTGATATTTCCTAAGATTCAAAATTGAAAAAGTAACAAAAGCTCATACAACTGGCGTGTGTTAAACTTTTCAAAACCCATCAATGAATGCTTTCAACAGTATTTTTTTTAATCTACACATTACCCTGGTAAGGAAAGCATAAAAATTATTTTCCATTCTGCTAATAAGAACTTAAATGTTTTTCACCAAAATATAAATAAGATTCTTAGTGCCATAGGCAATACATTACTTTGTGTTTCAGCTTATTATATTTATTGATGTATAGTCTATATTATTTTTTTCCTGAGGAAACATGTTTAGAATTGTAATTTTTATTATAAGTAGGTGCTTTGCAGAAGAATTTCATACAAATTGGTAAAACTTTGAAATATAAATTGATTTATGTAGTAATTTCCATAAATGCAGTAAAGTAGTT
>NW_007187549.1:0-864 GCF_000164805.1 Carlito syrichta
CTCCAGTCTGGGCGACAGAGTGAGACTCCAACTCAAAAAAAAGAAAAAAAAAAATGTGGGCACTGCCACATATCTAACATGAACTCAAATTTTTAAAGTATAAAACTGAAGTCAACCCTTAATTTTCTCTCCCAATCTGCTCATTCCCTACTATTTAATTTCAGTTAATTGCATCTCCATTCTTCTAATTGCTTAAGTCTAAAACTTGGAGTCATCCTGACTCCTCTCTTTCTCCCACACCCCACACCTAATCCGTTAGCAAATTCTGTTTGTTCCATTTTCATAATATATTTCAAATCCAAATATTTCTCTCCACAGCTACCATCTTGGTCTTGGCTGGTATTATCCATTGCTTGGGCCACTACAACAGTTTCTCTGCTTCCATCTTTGCCTTTCTACAATCTGTCTTCCAAAGAACAACTGAAGTAATCTTTTAAAAATACAAACCTCACCATAATACGCTCTCAAAACCTTCCTGTGTCTTTTTGTAGAATAAAATACAAATTTCTTCCCATAATCCACAAGGCCTTGCACGATCTGGGCTCTGGTTACATCAACATCAACATCTCTCACTTTCCAGCTTATTCACCCTGCCTCAAGCTTACCCTTGCTTAGACTCAAGCATGCCGAGCACGTCCCTCATGAGAAGTCTTTCTATCTGTTGTTCCCTCTTCCTGGAGCACTCTTGCTCCAAATATATTTCTCTTTATTTCATTTATTTGAGTGTCTATTCAAACATCACCTTATCAGAGAAGCCTCCCAGAATACTTTATCTAAAATAGCACACTTGTCATCATATGCTACCTCTTATCTTCCCTTACTTTATTGCATACATTGCTACTTGACTTTACGTTAAATATTCCT
>NW_007187550.1:0-907 GCF_000164805.1 Carlito syrichta
AAAAAAAAAAATGTGGGCACTGCCACATATCTAACATGAACTCAAATTTTTAAAGTATAAAACTGAAGTCAACCCTTAATTTTCTCTCCCAATCTGCTCATTCCCTACTATTTAATTTCAGTTAATTGCATCTCCATTCTTCTAATTGCTTAAGTCTAAAACTTGGAGTCATCCTGACTCCTCTCTTTCTCCCACACCCCACACCTAATCCGTTAGCAAATTCTGTTTGTTCCATTTTCATAATATATTTCAAATCCAAATATTTCTCTCCACAGCTACCATCTTGGTCTTGGCTGGTATTATCCATTGCTTGGGCCACTACAACAGTTTCTCTGCTTCCATCTTTGCCTTTCTACAATCTGTCTTCCAAAGAACAACTGAAGTAATCTTTTAAAAATACAAACCTCACCATAATACGCTCTCAAAACCTTCCTGTGTCTTTTTGTAGAATAAAATACAAATTTCTTCCCATAATCCACAAGGCCTTGCACGATCTGGGCTCTGGTTACATCAACATCAACATCTCTCACTTTCCAGCTTATTCACCCTGCCTCAAGCTTACCCTTGCTTAGACTCAAGCATGCCGAGCACGTCCCTCATGAGAAGTCTTTCTATCTGTTGTTCCCTCTTCCTGGAGCACTCTTGCTCCAAATATATTTCTCTTTATTTCATTTATTTGAGTGTCTATTCAAACATCACCTTATCAGAGAAGCCTCCCAGAATACTTTATCTAAAATAGCACACTTGTCATCATATGCTACCTCTTATCTTCCCTTACTTTATTGCATACATTGCTACTTGACTTTACGTTAAATATTCCTCTATTGTTCCCTCAACACAAACACACACATACACACACACACACACACACACACACACACACACACACACACACGCGCACACACTT
>NW_007187551.1:0-905 GCF_000164805.1 Carlito syrichta
CCATTCCTCTCCATTTCGCTCCTCTCCATTCCATTCCATTCCTCTCCATTCCATTCCTCTCCCATCCATTCCTCTCCTTTCTTTCCGTTCCCCTCCATCGACATTCTCCTTTCCAATCCTCTCCATTCCATTCCATACCTCTCTATTCCATTCTTAACCTTAAATTCCCTTCCATTCCTGTTCATCCCATTCCATTCCTCTTCATTACATACCATTCCATTTCTCTGTAATCTATTCCATTCCACTCCACTCATTTCCATTCCATTCCATTTCATACCATTACTCCCCATTCTATTCCATTCCATTCAATTCCATTCCATTCCTTTCCATTTCATTCCATTTCATCCATTAATCTCCATTCTTTTCCTCTCCATTCCTTTCCATTCCATTGATCTCCATTCTATTATATTCCTTTCCATTCTGTACCACTCCATTCCTCTCCTTTCCTTCCCATTCCATTCCATTCCTTTACATTCCATTCCGTTCCTCTGAATTCCATTCCTTTCCATTTCACTCCAATCCATTACATTTCACTCCACTCCAGTCCATTCCACTTCGCTCAATATAAATGCTCTCCATTCCGTTCCATTACATTACATTCCTGTTACCCCATTACATTCTTCTCCATTTCACTCCATTCCATTCCATTCCTCTCCATTTTATTCCATTCCTCCCCATTCCATTCCTCTCCATTCCATTCCTCTCCATTCCACTCCATTCCATTCCTCTTCATTCCTTTCATTCCTCTCCATTCCATTCGTCTCCATTCCAATCCTCTCCATTCAATTCCATTCCATTGGTCTCCATTCCATTCCTCTCCATTCCTTTCCATTCCCTTCCATTTCATTCCGTGCGATTCAATTCCATTACATTCCATTCCTCTCGACTCCATTCCATTCCAGTCC
>NW_007187552.1:0-649 GCF_000164805.1 Carlito syrichta
CACCATCAGAATAATTAAAAGGCAAGGCACAGACTGGGAAAATATATTTGTACAACACAAATTTGACAAGGAACTTTTTATATAGACTATATAAAATAACTGCTGCAACCAATAACGAGACAACATAATTAAATAGCAGACAAATTTTTTGAACAGACACTTCAGAAAATGCATAATAAAAACTTGCTCAACATCATTATTTGTTAGGGAAATACAAACTAAGATCACAATAAGATACTACTACACTAGAATTCCTAAAATGTAAAACTCTGATCACACTAAATTTTGACAAGGATATGGAAAAACTGGAACTCCCACACAAGGCTGGAGAGAAGAGAAGGTGGTTCGACCACATTTTGAAAGTTTAGGTTGCTCTCAGCATGGGTCAGATGCCCCACACACTACTGTGGGAGGAGGGTGGAACAGATCTGGACTCACCCAGTTTGCTGCTGCAGTTGTCAAGTCTCCCACTCAGATCTGATGTGTCTGTGCCTGTTCTAGCATGGGGGAGGGGTGGCTGTCTCTCTGAGTTTGATGAGATAACCTCTAGGTCCCAAGCTGGAGGCTGGGTGGATCTGGGTGGGGTAATACAGGACTCTGCCTGGCCCCAGGACAGAGAATATGGCTCTGGTCAGTGTTTCCTTACCAG
>NW_007187553.1:0-733 GCF_000164805.1 Carlito syrichta
TCAGGTCCATTATCTGATTGGAGAGAGGAGGGGACTCCGAACCGAGGGATAATATGGTTGGCTAAAATGGACCCCACCATAGCAGCTTGCTTATTGGAGGTGGGGAAAGCTTCGACCCACCCGGAAAAGGTGTTGACAAAGACTAGAAGGTATTTGGTGTTACGGACGGGGGGCATAACAGTGAAGTCTATTTGCCAGTCTGACCCGGGGAGCTCTCCCGTAGCCTGGTGGGTGAGGAATGTTCTGGGTTTCAAGGGTGTGTTGGCATTTGTTCGGAGGCAGGTGGAGCATTGGGAGGAGAGACAGTGTATGAGTTTTGTATGTTCCGAGGTGAGGTGAAAGAAGGTTTTAAGGAAAGAGGTGAGGGCTCCTGGGTTAGGGTGGAAAATTGAGTGTAAATAAGGTATGATATTGGACAGTTGTGGGGCCTCATTTGCTGATGAGGAGGAGGCATTAACGAGTATTTCAGGAAGAGGTTTTAGGGCCATGTGACGGGCCGCTCTGTCGACTCGTGAGTTTCCTTGGGTGATAAAAGATGAGTCGATCTGGTGGGCTTTACAGTGGGAGATGCCAATGGCTTTTGGGAGTAGGGAGGCTTGAACAAGGTCAGAAATAAGCTTAGCATTTATGATGGCTGATCCCTTGGTGGTTAGTAGTCCTGTTCCTGCCAGAGAGCTGAGTGTGAAACCAGGATGTGGAAGACATACTTGGAGTCGGTGTAAAGTGACAGAGA
>NW_007187554.1:0-728 GCF_000164805.1 Carlito syrichta
GGTCTATGTGTCTGTTTTTATGTCAGTATCACATTGCTTTGATTACCACAGTCTTGTAATATAATTTGAAATCAGGACATGTGATTGTTCCAGCTTTGTCTTCTTAATCAAGATTGTTTTGGCTATTTGAGGTCTTTTGTGGTTCCATGCTGAATTTAGAATTTTCTTCTATTTCTGTGAAAAATGTCACTGAAATTTTGATAAGGAATGCATTAAATCTGTAGGTCACATTGAATAGTATGGATATTTTAACAATTTTAATTCTTTCATTAATATGAGATATTTGTCTATTATTTATGTCTTCTTCAATTCATTTCATCAATGTTTTATAGTTTTCAGTGTACAAATATTTCACCTCCTGGATAAATTTATTTCTAAGCATTTTATTCTTTTGATATTATTGTAAACAGGATTGCTTTTTGGATAGTCTGTTGCTAGTGTATAGAAATGCAACTGATTTGTATGTGTTTTTGAACCCTGCCATTTTACTGAATTCATTTATTATTTCTGACAGTTTTTTTTTTTTTTGAGTTGGAGTCTCACTCTGTCGTCCAGACTGGAGTGCAGTGGCTGCTCCCGGCCACCGCAACCTCGACCTGCTGGGCTCTGGCGATCCTTCTGCCTCAGCCTTCCAGTACCCGGAATTACAGGCGCGTGCTACACGCCCAGCTAATTTTTTGATTTATTGTAAAGATGAGGTCTCGCTGCCCAGGCGGGTCTTCGAACCC
>NW_007187555.1:0-1534 GCF_000164805.1 Carlito syrichta
AAACATCCGCCCTTTGTTTTTAATGCCAAGCATAACGTTTCATCTCAATAGAGTTCAAATTTCTGTGACTCGATATATTCAACATCTTTCATGACCACAATTCAATCTGATTTGACATCTCATTAAAAACATTCTCTATTTGCTGCTGGATGAATGACTCCATAAATTGCATACATGATCCAAGCCCTTGAATGCTGAAAGGAACATGATTCTGATGAGCAAACATGTGCCATTTTTAGTCCGTCTTTATTGTGCACACTTGCAAAATTATTCAAGTTTACAATTAGAGCTGCATGAGGACTTTAAAAAATACTCATATAGTTGCACTGTGTTACACATAGAAATTTAAATTCCAAAGCTGGCTGAGCGTAGCTGCAGCCCAAATCAGAGGAGAAAATGTGATTCTGAAGTCATTTCTAAAGCATGGCAATCGTGCCACATCTCAAAGACATCTTTCAGCCAGCAGCAAATGGAGATGCCTTTTAATCTTAAAAAATAAGAATAATAATCATCCTGTAATCAAGGATTCATTTTGTCAATATTATTGAGTGCTGGCCACTTGTTGGGTATTAAGCCTCAAGTGTGATATAATCCCTGGAAGAGAAGAACTCCAATCAAGCAGAGGCTGTGAAGGAGGAGGATGACCAGGCTGGCGGTGTCACCCACAGCTGGGGAGGCTGGAGGACATGAACCATGACGGGACTGGTGGCCCTGGACAGACTGGTGGCTCTAGGCGGACTGGTGGCCCTTGGCAGACTGGTGGCCCTTGGCGGACTGATGGCCAGAGCCACCACCTCTCATTCTGCTCTCAGGACACGGCCTGCATGGACGTGCCCATCAGATCCTCCCAGAAGCTTCAGAATGGGGTGGTCAAGCCATTATCACCATTTTAAGACAAGACTAAAGCTTAGAGAGGCGTTTTGATTTTGTTTTCAGCATAAATCGCAACTCTCACAATGATTATCCTGCGACGTCGGGAAAATGTAAATTCTGCTCAGCACAGTCAGCGAGAGGCAGGCTTTGAGAAATGCTCTCTCCAAAGTGCACACGGGTTTCTGTCACTGCTCTGATGCCCGCGGGTATTAGCAGTTTCTCGGGAGGACTCCTGTTCTCACCAAGGATGACGGATTAAGGAGGCAGTACTAGCAAAGATTAGGAAAAATGAAAAAAGAGAGAGGCAAGACAGAGGAACACTGAGTAGCCCTGTGTCAGCTGCTAAGCGACAGGCCAAAGAGAGAGAGTGTGTCACAGACACACACGCACCCACATGCACGCAATCTACAATCTAGATAATAAGGATCTGGCCTTTCTCTTCTCCTGTAATCAAACTTCACACTCGAAATCTGGTCGCCGCCTAGCAGATGAAAACAGCTCTTCCCACACCCCAAAACTGTTGCACAATATTGCCAAAATCATCCGTCTGCAGCTGCCTCAACACTTCCCTTGGAACTCCCCACTCATGGCCCTGCATGGGTCATGAGTCTCTTCCCTCCCCCCCCCACCAAGGCCCCTCCACGTGGACTCGGCCCTCACC
>NW_007187556.1:0-729 GCF_000164805.1 Carlito syrichta
CTAGGGCTGAATACTCAGTTGCTTAGGTCTAGATGTGTTTATTTTGATAGCTAAGGTTACTGAGAACTTACCGTGTGCAAGCAATGTGGCAAATTCTCTGCCTGTCCCATTTTATTTTCCCCTCAGAACATGATAAGGTGGCTGTTATTACTATCCTTATTTTACAAATGAGAAATGGAGGCTTACAGACTAACAGAAAATTTCCATTGTTGTGTAGTAAATAACAAAGTTTGACCTTAAGCTCATATCTGAGATTGGTAGAGTGTGTACCCTTAACTGCTGAATTATAGTGAATATTGATCTTATCAGTTACCCTGTACCTGTTAATAGACTTCAGTGGACATAGTTAGCAATTAGTGAATTAAGCAAGAATGAAGGACTAGCTAACTAAAAAAGTTTTACCTCTGGAAAGTCTTGTGAAACACATTTTTTTTTTAATTTCTAGAGACTCAATTGATACATTCCTTTGTTTATGCTTTAGTAGAATTCCTTTTTTTGGTGAAAATTAAAAAAGAATAAGTCACTTTTTACCCTATATTAATAATCAGCCACCTATTTTTATTTATTTATTTTTATTTTTATTTTATTTTTATTTTTTTAATTGGAGTCTCACTCTGTCACCCAGACTAGAGTGCAATGGCTGCTCCCGGCCACCACAGCCTCGACCTACTGGGCTCCAGCGATCCTTCTGCCTCAGCCTTCTGAGTAGCTGGAATTACAGGCATGCAC
>NW_007187557.1:0-881 GCF_000164805.1 Carlito syrichta
TCTGTCTTTCTCTGATGAGGTTCTCAAAAGACCCAATCTTCAGGTTCTAACTTTTGGAGGGTTTGATTGTTCTAAGTCAGTGGAACATAGAAAGCTTTCTTCACTGGTGAAGATATACTTTGGCATAATGCATTACGGCTTACAGCATTTAGTCATTTGAAAGTTTAATAGTAGAAGGTATATGAAGTTTTATTGTTAGGTGCTTAGGCTTTTCCATGACTATCTCACAAGGGGTCAACTTGTGGATCTAATTCTCATCAACCTGAAACATCTTTTACCAAGACAATCCAGTCAATTCTGTTAGATTTACCTAATGCTATTGTTTCTGTAATACCTTATTTAACAGTCTTTCAACTTGTTCAGTGAAATGAGTACCTCTAACATTGGAGATTTTTCCAGGAATGTTCCAGAAGAAAACACAATTTCTAATATTTTTTGAGGTACTGTTATATCATCAATATTTTGTTATGGAAACCTATACATTTAGAAAGCATTCACTGAAAATATCAATTGAATAATATCCCTTTATGGATGCTTAAATGGCCCATCAGAGAGCAGTAATGTATGTGATATTTTGATCATCTTGCCAGGAATATGGGTTTGACAAACTAAACATTGATCGTGAAAATTTTTAGCAATTTAGAGCAGTCAGCATATCTATATATATATCTATATCTATCTATATATATATATATTTATTTAATTTGGATAATTTTATGTCTTCCATGATGACTCATGGAATGCAGTTTTTGATAATAGAAACCTTTAAGGAATCAGGAATAATCAGCAGCCACTCAGGCTCTTCATGAGACTATGCTTACAATGGACTTACAATCTCTTAAACCACCAGTTTTGTTTCTCCACTTTAGATGCATAACATA